>NW_019266524.1:0-7244 GCF_002742605.1 Olea europaea var. sylvestris | reverse complement strand
ATATTGATAAAAGAGTGATTGCAACACTAATTGAACTCAAGAAGACAGCTTTTTTTTTTTTTAAACTACCTCATTTAAAAGTTTAAATAGTTTCAAAAAAGGAGCATATAATTTATTTAAATTTAGTATTAAAAAAAGTGTGTACACCTACGTTGGATAAGATGTACTGTGGCAATAGGCAACTGAATTTGGCACAACATCCTAAAGGAACTGAGAGCGCTATGATTTGCATGCACATACACCAACACCATTGTTTGGAGACTAAATTTCCCCAGTGACAATGATGTCCATGATCTCAATCAACCCCACCTCAAGAACAACAATGGTCATCCCCACAACACTTCAAATTATTAAAAAGTTTTTATGCACGAGGTTCTTTTTAAAAATTGACAGAACACGTAACAACTATTGATAATGGTTTTCAACACTTATTCAACAGCTTTGTGAAAATAATAATAATAATAATAATCTTTCCCTTTCGTTGGGTTTTTTGATAACCAATAATTCTGGGCAATGATGTTAAATCGATGTTGGATAAGTTATATCGACACCTTAGTGATAACTCGACCCAAAAACAACTCGGGCCATTTGAAGCAACTTAATTGAGTTAATGTTGCTTGTGGCCCAACATTTTTGGATGGTTCAAGTTGTGGCTTTGCATTGGGATAATATATTGGTTATTTGGATTGTTGGCCCAATTACGCTTTGACCCATTAGCTAGCCTAAAGTAACTCATTATATATACACTTATTCCCTAGTCATTTTTTGGTGTGTTGGTTTAGTAAGAAAGAGAGAAGAGCGTTTCTTGGCCGGTTTGGTTCTTCCTTGAGGTTTTAATTGCTACTCTATTTCTTTTCCTTTGTGGCTTACAAACCAATTACCAAGTGTCTCCTTTGTGGGGTGAAGACTTGTGTCAACCAAGTGGAATTGTGGTTCAAGTAAAGCTCGATTGGTGTTCGTTTGATTGTTGAAACTATGCTCGGATTAAAATTTCTCGAGGATTTTTGTAACAAAAGGTATCAGAGCCTGTGTTGTCGAGAAATCTGTGAAAAAATTGGTGAAAAACTGGCTGGAAGTGGTCGAAAATCGATCTAGAAATTGAAGCTGAAAGCTGTCCAGACCTGTTTTAGTGATTTTTGGCCAAACCACACATCAGTTGGAGAAACGATGACCATTGGCATGATGTGTAGACCGAGGAAAAACTGAAGGTGGGGTGCACGGTGGCTGGCGGCGGCGCATGGGATCCAATCACCCACGTGTGGAGAAGCGTGATGGAGATTTTGTAGGTGATGTCTTCTAGTAGTTTTCTCTAGGCAATGATGTAGACCCTGCAATGTTGTCGTATTTTAGTTTTGAGCAATTCAGTAAAAGTTGGACGATTTTGCCCTTGGACGTTCAGGTGTAAAATGTCGTTTTTCATTGCTTCGATTGCTGGCGACTTTAGGATGAACGATGACGATCTTAAAGCAGTGAATTCACGTCTCTCGATATTTACGGACCTTTAGACGTGTTCCACTCGGTATCGTATTCTTTGCCTTTTGTTATTGCAGTTAAAATTATTGTGTAGGGTAATTATTTATTTTTTCGCATTAGAAGTCATCGTAAGCGGTAACGTTAGGTTTGAGGTTACTGTAAAGGAGTAACCATTATCTTTGCTAGACCTAGAAATTATTTGTTTTAAATTCTTTGTGAATTTGTTGCCAATCTTTTCTACAATGTTAGAATTGTATGTGACCTTAGGAAAATCTATTTGATCATTCTTTATGAATTATGTTTATACTTTACTTGTGGTCATTATTTGGTACTGTTGGTATAAGTAGGTTTAAGGCAACTGCGAAAAATAAAATGTGTTTTAACTGTGAAAAAATTTGGACATAATTGAAAATAGACTGTCATGAAAATGATAATAATATGAAAGATAATGAGAGAGGTTGGACGAATGTTGTCATTTGGTCGAGTGATGACCTGTGCAAGATTTATTGAGAATGAACTCGATTACTGCATGTGCATCTGTGTGTAATTCTTTTTGCCTGCATGTGATTGCTTAATTCTATTGCATTGGTATGTTACACTTTTAATTTGTTTAATGTGTGTAATTGAATGAATTAGAGTGATTTTATTACTTTGTGTAATGTGTTTGCGTACATAGTGGGTTGAGTTTTGTGTCGTACTTCGTTTGCCCTGTGAGTGGTGTAAGAGTGTGGTAGTGAGAAGAAAGATTGGCAGTCGTTTTCTCCTTTATCTTTGTGAGCTTATGTGGTTTATGAGATTGTTTAAGGTAGCTATGTAGGGTTATCTTCTTCATCTTTTGTGAGTATAGTGAAGTGACCAACCATTTTCTCTATTCTCTATACGAGTGCCACCTTCGCCATTTTCTTTGTAGATTTTCTGAGCATTGGTAATTGGAGTAACCTGTGGTATGTGGGTCAATTTAACTCGAGCCCTAAACTTTGTGGTCGTCGAAGGTGTTGTTTTGCCATAGTGAGTTTAAGATGCATTAGCAGTGAGTTGTATGTTTATTGGTAAGATTGAGTATAGATGCTTGAAGGTGCAATGGTGATATGGATGAGGATGTGGACATTTGGATCATGAGTAGAGATGTAATTAAATGTTGGAATCCTTTATGTGTGAAGAGACCTTATTCAGATGGAGTGTGAGAGAAGCACTTTTATCACTTCTGTTAGGTGAGATCCATTATCCACGTAGGTTGGGTGAAGTGATGTGGTGATAAAGGATTATTCTGACAACTTAGGATCTATTGTGATTTACCAGTCAGACATAAGTTGAGTGATCAATCTAGTGTGCATGGTGGGCGATGAGAGGATATATATGTTCTCGAGGTGTGAACAATAAGGAATGTGATAGGATAAGTGTGGTAAGATATTTTCGTAGGGTCATTTATGAATTTGTTGCGTATGTGTTTAACCTTTTGTTTGATTAACTTGGTGTTAATCTGTGGTTCTATGTGACTGTATTTTTTAAAAGATTTGTGTGTGTTATCCTATAATATATCGTTATCACATGTTTATTTGCTCTTGATTGTTTATTGTAAATATTTGCTTCTACTCGAATATTCTTGATCTTAGCCTTGGTAAGTATATAGAGCGGGTATGGTATGTGTTTCAGGTTGGAAACATGAGGTAAGGTCTGTGATCCAATTTTATTGGCTACCTTAATTATGTAAGTGCTAACTGCGTGTTCTAATTACTTGCAGATTTATTGGATTTCAAGGCAGAGAATTGTTGAATTTTTTGATACCCAATAAATTCGGACGATGATGTTAAACCGATGTTAGATAAATTATATCAACACCTTTGTGATAGCTCAACTCGAAAACAACTTGAGGCATTTGAAGCAACTTAATTAAGTTAATGTTGCTCGTGACCCAACACTTTTGGACGGTCCAAGTTTTGACTTTGTATTGGGATGATATATTGGTTATTTAGATTGTTGGGCCAATTACGCTTTAGCCCATTAGTTAACCTAAAGTAACCCATTACATATATACTTATTCCCTAACCATTTTCTGGTGTTTTTTTTTTTTTTTGTAAGAAAGAGAGAAAAATGTGTGTTTCTTGGCCGGTTTGGTTCTTCTTCCTTAAGGTTCTAATTACTACTCTAGTTTTCTTCCTTTGTGGCTTGCAAACGAATCACCAAGTGTCTCCTTTGTGGGGTGAAGACTTGTGGCAACCAAGTGGGAGTTGTGGGTAGAGTAATGCTCGATTGGTGTTCGTTTGGTTGTTGAAACTGAGCATGGATCAAGATTTCTCAAGGATTTCCGCAATACCTTTCATTTCTAGGATCATTAAAATTGTGATTTTGAACAAAGATTGAACTGGTATATTTCTCCACATTGTCCTAGTTATGAAATGATCACTTGCATCGTTGACAGATGATTCACCTGGTATCTCTACTAACCAAGAACATCCAAAATTAGATTTATTGACACGACCCGTCTCGAATCACCCTTGTGGATCCGAAACGTGACGTATGTCGATGATAGATACTGACTAGATGTCAGATCCACCACCAAGGCTAACTATGACTTACTACAAAATATGCGCCAAAATCAAATGCTATGTAAAATAGAATGAGATGGGCCCAAATTATTTACATTATGCCTCATCAATATGAGTTTATAACACTCAACACGTTATGTGGCTCTCATTTCGAAATCATTAGGCTCTTCTAATTAAAAAGAATCAATTTTCACCTGTAAGAAAATTACGGAAAAATATATGAGTTGATAGCTCAGTGAGTGGAGAAGTTCGAAAATAATTATACTTTTTCATTTTTACATTTTTATCGAAAATCGAGTTCATATCATTGATAACTCGCAAGATAACATTATATAATTATAGCCAAAACGTGAGAAATTTACATTACGTGGTAAAATATCATCTCAAGTCATGATATAAATATAAGCTGGTAATCATGCTATAATCTCATCACATCAAATGTACTGAAAAATCCACCAAAAATGTACCCTCTGACTAAAATCTGTAATTCACCCCTCGAGCTAAAAACTTCTGCCATTGGCCTTTAGCCCTTTCGTGAACGAAAGCGGGTCTCAAGATCTCTAATAATCAATTCTAGAGCACGGTCAATGACACGATTCGTCCCGAATCACCCTAGTGGACACGAAACGTGACGTGCGCCGATGATAGATGCTGACTAGATGTCAAATCTATCACCAAGGCTGACTATAAGTTATTTCAAAAATACAACAAAATCAAATGCTTATGTAAAACATAATGCGACGGGCCCAAAATATTTACTTCGTGCTTCATCAATATGAGTTATAATATTCAACATGTCGTGTGGCTCTCATTCCGAAATCATTAAGCTCTTCCAGCTAAAAAGAATCAATTTCCACCTGTATAGAAATTATGGGAAAATATATGAGTTGATAGCTCAGGTTGTGGAGAAGTTCGAAATTAATTATACTGTTTCATTTTTTTTACATTTTTTTATCGAAAATCGAGTTCATATCATTTAATAATTCACAAGATAAAATCATGTAATTATAACCAAAAGTGAAATATTCACATAAGGTCGTAAAATATCATCTCAAAATCATGATATTAACACCAGTTGATAACCATGCTATAACCTCATCACATCAAACGTGCTAAAAAATCCACCAAAAATGTACCCTCTGACTGAAATATATAATCCGCCCTTCGGGCTAAGAACTTTCGTCACGGGTCTTTGGCCCCTCTGTGAACGAAAGTCGGTCTCAAAGACCTCTCAAAATCAATTCTAGAATACGGCCAAGGCCCCTCAGTGAACTAGAAGAAATATATAATTACGGGTACTTTTTTGGTCGATCTCAAAATCATATCTCATATTCTAATTCACAATGTACCGTATACAATCTTTAAAATTCGCATGTATCATAATAAAAGATACTTCCGTAATATTCATGTAATTCGAACACATAATTTCATATAATTGCACATACTTTAACAATATACTTAATTTATAAATACTTTAAAAATATTTATATTTTTCCACTCACAGTACTACGTTCGCAAAATCAATCCAGTTGGTAAGTTGTCTTGATATCCGTATCGCCGCCTGGAATACGATATAATTTTTAAATAAACAATTAATTATTTTAAATAATTTCAATAATTAAATAAGCGATACCCAAACTTAATCATTTCACGTTTAAGTGATTTACACGGTCTCTTTAATCACTAAAACTAATTTTTCTTTCACTTTACTCAATTTCATAGTTTATTATACTTAATCTCTTCAATAAAATTGAATTTAGTTTAACAATCTAACTAGTATAAAATCAAACATAACTTAACAATAAGTAACTTTTTACTTACCTTTCAAAATTGAGGAATTCAAGTCTAATAATGTAGACCACTTATTTTCTAACAGCATAGGTGAATTTTCCTATTTTTTTCTTCCTCTTCTCCTTTTTTTTTCCTTCTTTTTCATTCTTTTCCCTCTCTTTTTCTCTTTCTCGTTTCTTCTCTATTTTGTTTCATTTGTCTGTGTTATGTGTGTTGTGTGTGTAATTGGATATGTTTTTAACTTGGGTGGATTGATATAAATCAATCCACCGCCTCATTTTTTTTAGTTCCATTTTTTTTGTTTGACTTTTTTTTATTTTATTTTTTTATATATTAAGGTATTATAGTCAAGGCCCCTCAGTGAACTACATATACACCGTCATGACCCTTCATCCTCAGTCGACCCCTCAGTGTAGTATAAAACACGGCTAATGTCCCTCTGTGAACTAGAAGAAGTACATAATCACGGGTACTTTTCTGGTCAATCTCAATATCATGTCTCACATACTAAACAAATCTCAATATCACATGTCTCATATACCAAGTCACAAATATACAATAAACAATCCTTGAAATTCCATATGTATCATAATAAAAGAGATTTTCATAATAATCATGTAATTCAAACACATAATTGCACATACTAGAAAAAGTACATAATTACGGGTACTTTTCTGGTCAATCTCAATATCATGTCTCACATATCAAACAAATCTCAACATCACATGTCTCATATACCAAGTCACAAATATACAATAAATAATCCTTGAAATTCCATATGTATCATAATAAAAGAGATTTTCATAATAATCATGTAATTCAAACACATAATTGCACATACTTTAACAATATACTTAATTTATACATACTTTTAAATTATATATATTTTTCCACTCACAGTACTATTTTCGCAAAATCAACCCGGTTGGTAAGCTATTCTGATGTCAGTATCGTCGCCTAAAATATGATATAATTTTTAAAAAAACTATTAATTATTTTAAATAATTTCAATAATTAAATAGGCGATACCCAAATTTAACCATTTCATGTTTAGGCGATTTCTACAGTCTCTTTAATAACTAAAACTAATTTTTTTTTTCACTTTACTCAATTTCATAGTTTATTATATTTAACCCCTTCAATAAAATTGAATTTAATCTAACAATCTAACAACTATAAAATCAAACATAACTTGACAATAAGTAACTTTTTACTTACATTTCAAAATTGAGGAATTCAAGTCTAATAATGTAGACCACTTATTTTCTAATAACATAGGCGAACTTTCATATTTTTTTCCTTCCTCTTCTCCTTTTTCTTCTTCTTTTTCCTTTCTCTTTTCTCTTCCTTTTCTCTCTGGTTCGTTTTCTCTCTCTGTGCGTGTTTTGTGTGTGTCTTTTTGTATAATGGATTTGGATTATATATATATATATA
>NW_019266523.1:0-7245 GCF_002742605.1 Olea europaea var. sylvestris | reverse complement strand
TAGTTGCTAGTCTAAGTCAATTGGGATCGAGCCAATGAAACGTGGTTTTTGATTTCATGATTACTTCGGGTTTGATCATTTTTGACGAATTGCTAGTCTAATTCGTTTGGAATCGAGCCATTGAAAAGTGGCTTGCGATTTCATGATAACTTCGGGTTTGATCGTTTTCAAAAACTGCTAGTCTAATTCGATTGTAATCGAGCCAACGAAAAGTGGTTTTCGATTCCATGATTACTTCCGGTTTGATCATTTTCGGCAAATTACTAGTCTAATTCAATTGGATTCGAGCCGCTGAAAAGTGGCTTTCGATTTGACGATAACTTCGGGTTTTATCGTTTTCAAAAAATTGCTAGTCTAAATCGATTGGAATCGAGCCAATGAAAAGTTGTTTTCGATTTCATGATTACTTCGGGTTTGATCGTTTTCGGCAAATTGCTAGTCTAATTCGATTGGAATCGACCCAATGAAAATGGTTTTTGATTTCATGATAACTTCGGGTTTGATCATTTTCGGTGAATTGCTAGTCTAAATCGATTGGAACAGAGCCGATGAAAAGTTGTTTTTAATTTCATGATAACTTCGGGTTTGTTCGTTTTTGGCGAATTGCTAGTCTAATTTGATTGGAATCGAGAAAATAAAAAGTGGTTTTTGATTTCATGATAACTTCGGGTTTGTTCTTTTTTGCGAAATGGTAGTCCATTTCGATTGGAATCGAGCACCAGAAAAGTGGTTTTTGATTTTAAGATAATTTCGAATTTGGTCGTTTTTGGAAATTGCCAGTCTTATTCAATTGGAATCGAGCCGTTGAGAAGTTGTTTTTGATTTCATGATAACTTTAGGTTTGATCATTTTCAGCGGATTGTTGATCTAATTCGATTGGAATCGAGCCAATAAAAAGTGGTTTTCGATTTCATGATGACTTCGGATTTGTTCATTTTCGGCAAATTGCAAGTCTAATTCGATTGGAATCGAGCCAATGAAAAGTGGATTTTGATTTCATGATAACATCGGGTTTGTTCATTTTTTGCAAAATGCCAGTCTAATTCGATTGGAATCAAGCCAAGGAAAAGTGGTTTTCGATTCCATGATTATTTCGGGTTTGTTCGTTCTTGACGAATCACTAGTCTAATTCCATTGGAATCGAGCCAATCAAAAGTGGTTTTTGATTTCATGATAACTTCGAGTTTGTTCGTTTTTGGCTAATTGCTAGTCTAATTCAATTAAAATCGAGCCAAGGAAAAGTGGTTTTTGATTCCATGATCACTTCGAGTTTGTTCAATTTTTAAGTAATGCTAGTCTAAATCGATTGGAATCGAGCCAATGAAAAGTGGTTTTTGATTTTATGATAACTTCAGATTTGTTCGTATTTGGCAAATTGCCAGTCTAGTTCGATTGGAATCGAGCCAATGGAAAGTGGTTTTTGATTTCATGATAACTTCTGGTTTGATCATTTTCGACGAATTGCTAGTCTAATTCGATTGTAATCGAGCTAAAGAAAAGTGGTTTTGATTTCTTGATAACTTTGGGTTTGTTCATTTTTGGCGAATTGCTAGTCTTATTCGATTAGAATCGAGCAAATGAAAAGTGGCTTTCGATTTCATGATGACATCAGGTTTGTTCGTCTTTGGCAAATTACTAGTCTAATTCGATTGGAATCAAGCCAATGAAAAGTGATTTTCGATTTCATGATAACGTCGGGTTTGTTCGTTATCGGCTAATTGCTAGTCGCATTTGATTGGGATCGAGGCAGTGAACCGTGGTTTTCGATTCCATGATTACTTCGGGTTTGACCATTTTCGGCAAATTGCTAGTCTAATTCAATTGGATTCGAGCCGTTGAAAAGTGGCTTTCGATTTAACGATAACTTCGGTTTTATCGTTTTCAAAAAATTGCTAGTCTAAATTGATTGGAATCTAGCCAATGCAAAGTGGTTTTCGATTTCATGATTACTTTGGGTTTGATCGTTTTCGGCAAATTGCTAGTCTAATTCGATTGGAATCGACCCAATGAAAAGGGTTTTTGATTTCATGATAACTTCGGGTTTGATCATTTTCGGTGAATTGCTAGTCTAATTCGATTGGAACAGAGCCGATGAAAGGTTGTTTTTAATTTCATGATAACTTCGGGTTTGTTCGTTTTTGGCGAATTGCTAGTCTAATTCGATTGGAATCGAGAAAATAAAAAGTGGTTTTTGATTTCATGATAACTTCGGGTTTGTTCTTTTTTGCGAAATAGTAGTCCATTTCGATTGGTATCGAGCGCCAGAAAAGTTGTTTTTGATTTTAAGATAATTTCGAATTTGGTTATTTTTGGAAATTGCCAAGTCTTATTCGATTGGAATCGAGCCATTGAGAAGTTGTTTTTGATTTCATGATAACTTTAGGTTTGATCATTTTCAGCGAATTACTGATCTAATTCGATTGGAATCGAGCCAATAAAAAGTGGTTTTCGATTTCATGATGACTTCGGATTTGTTCGTTTTCGACAAATTGTAAGTCTAATTCGATTGGAATCGAGCCAATGAAAAGTGGATTTTGATTTCATGATAACATCGGGTTTGTTCATTTTTTGCAAAATGCCAGTCTAATTCGATTGGAATCGAGCTAAAGAAAAGTATTTTTAATTTCATGATGACTTCGGGTTTGTTCGTTCTTGACGAATCACTAGTCTAATTCGATTGGAATTGAGCCAATCAAAAGTGGTTTTTGATTTCATGATAACTTCGAGTTTGTTCGTTTTTGGCTAATTGCTAGTCCAATTCAGTTGGAATCGAGCCAACGAAAATTGGTTTTTGATTCCATGATCACTTCGAGTTTGTTCAATTTTTAAGTAATGCTAGTCTAGATCGATTGGAATCGAGCCAATGAAAAGTGGTTTTTGATTTCATGATAACTTCAGATTTGTTCGTGTTTGGCAAATTGCCAGTCTAGTTCGATTGGAATCGAGCCAATGAAAAGTGGTTTTTGATTTCATGATAACTTCTGGTTTGATCATTTTCGACGAATTGCTAGTCTAATTCGATTGTAATCGAGCTAATGAAAAGCGGTTCTGATTTCATGATAACTTCGGGTTTGTTCATTTTTGACGAATTGCTAGTCTTATTCGATTAGAATCGAGCGAATGAGAAGTGGCTTTCGATTTCATGATGACATTAGGTTTGTTCGTCTTTGGCAAATTGCTAGTCTAATTCGATTGGAATCAAGCCAATGAAAAGTGATTTTCGATTTCATGATAACGTCGGGTTTGTTCGTTATCGGCTAATTGCCAGTCGCATTTGATTGGGATCGAGGCAGTGAAACGTGGTTTTTTATTTCATGATAACTTCGGGTTTGATCATTTTCGACGAATTGCTAGTCTAATTCGATTGGAGTCAAGCCATTGAAAAGTGGCTTGCGATTTCATGATAACTTCGGGTTTGATCATTTTCAAAAATTGCTCGTCTAAATCGATCGGAATCGAGCCAAGGAAAAGTGGTTTTCGATTCCATGATTAATTCGGGTTTGATCATTTTCGACAAATTGCTAGTCTAATTCAATTGGATTCGAGCCGTTGAAAAGTGGCTTTCGATTTAACGATACTTCGGTTTTATCGTTTTCAAAAAATTGCTAGTCTAAATTGATTGGAATCGAGCCAATGAAAAGTGGTTTTCGATTTCATGATTACTTTGGGTTTGATAATTTTCGGCAAATTGCTAGTCTAATTCGATTGGAATCGACCCAATGAAAAGGGTTTTTGATTTCATGATAACTTCGGGTTTGATCATTTTCGGTGAATTGCTAGTCTAATTCGATTGGAACAGAGCCGATGAAAAGTTGTTTCTAATTTCATGATAGCTTCGGGTTTGTCATTTTTGACGAATTGCTAGTCTAATTCGATTGGAATCGAGAAAATAAAAAGTGGTTTTTGATTTCATGATAACTTCGGGTTTGTTCTTTTTTGCGAAATGGTAGTCCATTTCGATTGGAATCGAGCACCGAAAAAGTGGTTTTTGATTTTAAGAGAATTTCGGATTTGGTCGATTTTGGAAATTGCTAGTCTTATTCGATTGGAATCGAGCCATTGAAAAGTTGTTTTTGATTTCATGATAACTTCAGGTTTGATCATTTTCGGCGAATTGACGATCTAATTCAATTGTAATCGAGCCAATAAAAAGTGGTTTTCGATTTCATGATGACTTCTGATTTGTTCGTTTTCGGCAAATTGCAAGTCTAATTCGATTGGAATCGAGCCAATGAAAAGTGGATTTTGATTTCATGATAACATTGGGTTTGTTCATTTTTTGCAAAATGCCAGTCTAGTTCGATTGGAATCGAGCCAAAGAAAAGTATTTTTAATTTCATGATGACTTCGGGTTTGTTCGTTCTTGACGAATCACTAGTCTAATTCGATTGGAATCGAGCCAATCAAAAGTGGTTTTTGATTTCATGATAACTTCGAGTTTGTTCGTTTTTGGCTAATTGCTAGTCTAATTCAATAGGAATCGAGCCAATGAAAAGTAGTTTTTGATTCCATGATCACTTCGGGTTTGTTCAATTTTTAAGTAATGCTAGTCTAAATCGATTGGAATCGAGCCAATGAAAAGTGGTTTTTGATTTCATGATAACTTCAGATTTGTTCGTGTTTGGCAAATTGCCAGTCTAGTTCGATTGGAATCGAGCCAATGAAAAGTGGTTTTTGATTTCTTGATAACTTTTGGTTTGATCATTTTCGACGAATTGCTAGTCTAATTCGATTGTAATCGAGCTAATGAAAAGTGGTTCTGATTTCATGATAACTTCGGGTTTGTTCATTTTTGGCGAATTGCTAGTCTTATTCGATTAGAATCCAGCAAATGAAAAGTGGCTTTCGATTTCATGATGACATCAGGTTTGTTCGTCTTTGGCAAATTGCTAGTCTAATTCGATTGGAATCAAGCCAATGAAAAGTGATTTTTGATTTCATGATAATGTCGGGTTTGTTCGTTATCGGCTAATTGCCATTCGCATTTGATTGGGATTGAGCCAATGAAACGTTTGTTTTGTTTTCATGATAACTTCAGGTTTGATCATTTTCGACGAATTGCTAGTCTAATTCGATTGGAGTCGAGCCATTGAAAAGTGGCTTTCGATTTCATGATAACTCTGGGCTTGATCGTTTTCAAAAAATCGCTAGTCTAATTCGATTGGAATTGAGCCAATGAAAAGTGGTTTTCGATTCCATGATTACTTCGGGTTTGATCATTTTCGACAAATTGCTAGTCTAATTCGATTGGAATCGAGATAATAAAAAGTGGTTTTTGATTTCATGATAACTTCGGGTTTGTTCTTTTTTGCGAAATGGTAGTCCATTTTGATTGGAATCGAGCCAATGAAAAGTGGGTTTTGATTTCAAGATAACTTCGGATTTGATCATTTTCGGTGAATTGCTGGTCTAATTCAACTAGAATCGAGCCAATAAAAAGTGGTTTTCAATTTCATGATGACTTCGGATTTGTTCGTTTTCGACGAATTTCAAATCTAATTCGATTGGAATCGAGCCAGTGAAAAGTGGATTTTGATTTCATGATAGCATCGGGTTTGTTCATTTTTTACAAAATGCCAGTCTAATTCAATTGGAATCGAGCCAAAGAAAAGTATTTTTTAATTTCATGATGACTTCGGCTTTGTTCATTTTTTACGAATCACTAGTCTAATTCGATTGGAATCGAGCCAAAGAAAAGTCGTTTTTGATTTCATGATAACTTCGGGTTTGTTCTTTTTTGCGAAATGCTAGTCCATTTCGATTGGAATAGAGCCAATGAAATGTCATTTTTGATTTCAAGATAACTTCGGATTTGATCATTTTCGGCGAATTGCTGGTCTAATTCAACTAGAATCGAGCCAATAAAAAGTGGTTTTCGATTTCATGATGACTTCGGGTTTGTTCGTTTTCGGCGAATTGCAAATCTTATTCGATTGGAATTGAGCTAGTGAAAAGTGGATTTTGATTTCATGATACCATCGGGTTTGTTCATTTTTTGCAAATATACCAGTCTAATTCGATTGGAATCGAGCCAAAGAAAAGTATTTTTTAATTTCATGATGACTTCGGCTTTGTTCATTTTTTACGAATCACTAGTCCAATTCGATTGGAATCGAGCCAATGAAAAGTGGTTTTTGATTTCATGATAACTTCGGGTTTGTTCGTTTTCGGCTAATTGCTAGTCTAATTCAATTTGAATCGAGCCAATGAAAAGTTGTTTTTGATTCCATGATCACTTCAGGTTTGTTCATTTTTTGAGTAATGCTTGTCTAAATCGATTGGAATCGAGCCAATGAAAAGTGGTTTTTGATTTCATTATAACTTTTGGTTTGATCATTTTCGACGAATTGCTAGTCTAATTCGACTGGAATCGAGCCAATGAAAAGTGGTTTTTGATTTCATTATAACTTTTGGTTTGATCATTTTCGACGAATTGCTAGTCTAATTCGATTGTCATCGAGCTAATGAAAAGTGGTTCTGATTTCGTGGTAACTACTGGTTTGTTCATTTTTGGCGAATTGCTAGTCTTATTTGATTAGAATCGAGCAAAAGAAAAGTGGCTATCGATTTCATGATGACATCTGATTTGTTCGTCTTTGGCAAATTGCTAGTCTAATTCGATTGGAATCAGGCCAATGAAAAGTGAATTTCGATTTCATGATAACGTCGGGTTTGTTCGTTATCGGCTAATTGCCAGTCGCATTTGATTGGGATCGAACCAACGAAACGTGGTTTTTGTTTTCACGATAACTTCGGGTTTGATCATTTTCGACGAATTGCTAGTCTAATTCAACTGGAGTCGAGCCATTGAAAAGTGGCTTTTGATTTCATGATAAATTCGGGTTTGATCATTCTCGGTGAATTGCTAGTCTAATTCGATTGGAATCGAGCCGATGAAAAGTGGTTTTTAATTACATGATAACTTCGGGTTCATTCGTTTTGGGGAATTGCTAGTCCAATTCGATTGGAATCGAGACAATAAAAAGTGGTTTTTGATTTCATGATAACTTCGGGTTTGTTCTTTTTTGCGAAGTGGTAGTCCATTTCGATTGGAATCGAGCAAATGAAAAGTGGCTTTTGATTTCAAGATAACTTCGGATTTGATCATTTTCGGTGAATTGCCGGTCTAATTCAACTAGAATCGAGCCAATAAAAAGTAGTCTTCGATTTCATGATGACTCGGGTTTGTTCGTTTTCGGCGAATTGCAAATCTAATTCGATTGGAATCGAGCTAGTGAAAAGTGG
>NW_019266522.1:0-7249 GCF_002742605.1 Olea europaea var. sylvestris | reverse complement strand
CTATTGGACAATTTAAATTTCATACAGTTTTTCCACCAAATTGACACTTGACAACAATGCAAGTGTCAAACAACGTGTCTAAAATAAGTGTACAAATAGCAAAGTTCAATCATTAAGGACCTCGCTACATGTACACTATGGTGTACACTTTAGTTTACACATTGCCACGTGATATTACCCTGTTGGCCAGTTGAAATTTCAAACAATTTTCCCAACCAATTGACACTTGACAACAATGTAAGTGTCAAACAACGTGTTGAAATTCAGTGCACAAATAGCAAAGTTCAATCAGTAATGGCCTTGTTGCATGCATACTATGGTGTACACTTTTCCACGTGACATTAACCTATAGGACAGTTTAAATTTCAAACAATTTTCCAATCCAATTGACACTTGACAACAATGCATGTGTTAAACAACGTGCCAAAAATCAGTGTACAAATAGCAAAGCTCAATCAATGAGGACCTTTCTACATGTACACTATGGTGTACACTTTGGTTTACACTTTGCTCCGTGACATTGCCCTATTGGACAATTTAAATCTCAAAGAGTTTTCCCCTCCAATTAACACTTGACATTAGTGCAAGTGTCATACAGCGTGTCAAAAATAAGTGTACAAATTACAAAGTTCAATCGGTAAGGACCTTGCCACATGTACACTATGGTGTACACTTTAGTTTACACTTTTCCACGTGATATTACCCTGTTGGACAGTTTAAATTTCTAACAATTTTTCCATCCAATTGATACTTGATAACAACGCAAGTGTCAAACAACGTGTCAAAAATCAGGGTACAAATGGCAAAGTTCAATCTGTAAGGACCTCTTTACATGTGCACTATGGTTTACACTTTAGTTTACACTTTACCACGTGACATTACCCTGTTGGACAGTTCAAATTTCAAACAGTTTTTCCACCCAATTGACACTTGACAACAATGTAAGTGTCAAACAACGAGTCGAAAATTAGTGTAAAAATAGTAAAGTTCAATCCGTAAAGGCCTTACTACATGCACACTAGGGTGTACACTTTAGTTTACACTTTGCCATGTGGCATTGCCCTGTTGGATAATTTAAATTACGAAAAGTTTTCCCACTCAATTGACACTTGACAATAATGCAAGTCTCAATCAACGTGTCGAAAATCAGTGTATGAATAGCAAGGTTCAATCGGTAAGGACCTCGCTATATGTACACTATGGTTCACACTTTAGTTTATACTTTGCCACGTGACATTACCCTGGTGGACAGTTTAAATTTCAAACAGTTTTCCCATCCAACTGATACTTGATGACAATGTAAGTGTCAAACAACGTGTCCAAAATCAGTGTACAAATAGCAAAGTTCAATCGGTTAGGACCTTGCTACATGTAAACTATGGTGTACACTTTAGTTTACACTTTGCCATGTAACATTACCCTATTGATTAGTTTAAATTTAAAATAGTTTTCCCATTCAATTAACATGTGATATTAATGCAACTGTCAAACAACGTGTCAAAAATTAGTATACAAACAACAAAGTTCAATCGTTAAGAACCTTGCTACATGTACTTAACGATTGGTGTAAACATTAGTTCACACATTGCCACGTGACATTACCCTGTTGGACAATTGACACTTGACAACAATGCAAGTGTCAAATAACATGTCGAGATTTTGTGCACAAATAGCAAAGTTCAATAGGCAAGGACCTTGCGACATGTACACTATGGTGTACACTTTAGTTTACACTTTACCACGTGACATTACACAGTTGGACAGTTTAAATTTCAAACAATTTTCCCATCTAATTGACCCTTGACAACGACGCAAGTGTCAAACAACGTGTAGAAAATCAATGTACAAGTTGCAAAGTTCACTCGGTAAGGAACTTGCTACATGTACACTATGGTGTACACTTTAGTTTACACTTTGCCACGTGACATTACCCTGGTCGACAGTTTAAATTTCAAACAATTTTTCCACCCAATTGACACTTGACAACAATGCAAGTGTCGAACAAACGTATCGAAAATCAGTGTACAAATACCAAGTTCAATCGGCAAGGACCTTGCTACATGTATGCTATTGTGTACACTTTAGTTTACACTTTGCCACGTGACATTACCCTGTTGGACAGTTTAAATTTCAAACAATTTTTCCATCCAATTGATACTTGATAACAACGCAAGTGTCAAACAACGTGTCGAAAATCAGTGTACAAATAGCAAAGTTCAATCGGTTAGGACCTCGCTACATGTACACTATGGTGTATACTTTAGTTTACACTTTGCCATGTAACATTACCCTATTGGTTAGTTTAAATTTAAAATAGTTTTCCCATCGAATTAACATGTGACAATAATGCTAGTGTCAAACAACGTGTCAAAAATCAATGTACAAACAACAAAGTTCAATCGTTAAAACCTTGCTACATGTACACTATGGTGTAAACTTTAGTTTACACATTTCCACGTGATAGGTGCATGTTGGATAATTTAAATTTCAAACAATTTTCTCATCCAATTGACACTTGACAACAATGCAAGTGTCAAACAACGTGTTGAAAATCAGTGTACAAATAGCAAAGTTCAATTGGTATGGACCTTCCTACATGTACACTATGGTGTACACTTTAGATTACACTTTGGGAGATGACATTGTCCTGTTGGACTATTTAAATTTCGAACAATTTTCCTATCCAATTGACACATGACAACAATGGAAGTGTCAAACAACGTGTCGAGATTTAGTGTACAAATAGCAAAGTTCAATAGGCAAGGACCTTGCAACATGTACACTATGATGTATACTTTAGTTTACACTTTACCACGTGACATTACCCTGTTGGACAGTTCAAATTTCAAACAGTTTTCCCACCCAATTGACACTTGACAACAATGTAAGTATCAAACAATGAGTCAAAAATTAGTGTAAAAATAGCAAAGTTCAATCCGTAAAGACCTTGCTGCATGTACACTAGGGTATACACTTTAGTTTACACATTGCTGGGTGACATTGCCCTGTTGAATAGTTTAAATTTCGAAAAGTTTTCCCACTCAATTGATACTTGACAACAATGCAAGTCTCAAACAACGTGTTGAAAATCAGTGTACAACTAGCAAAGTTCAATCGGTAAGGACCTCGCTATATGTACACTATGGTGCACATTTTAGTTTATACTTTGCCATGTGACATTACCCTGGTGGCCAGTTTGAATTTCAAACAGTTTTTCCATCCAACTACTACTTGATAACAATGTAAGTGTCAAACAACGTGTCGAAAATCAGTGTACAAATAACAAAGTTCAATGGATTAGGACCTTGCTACATGTAAACTATGATGTACACTTTAGTTTACACTTTGCCATGTAACATTACCCTATTGGTTAGTTTAAATTTAAAATAGTTTTCCCATCCAATTAACACGTGACAGTAATGAAAGTGTCAAACAACGTGTTAAAAATCAGTATACAAATAGCAAAGTTCAATCATTAAGAACCTTGCTACATATACTTAACGATTGGTGTAAACTTTAGTTTACACATTGCCATGTGATAGTACAATGTTCGATAGTTTAAATTTCAAACAATTTTCCCATCTAATTGACACTTGACAACAATGTAAGTGTCAAACGACGTGTCGAAAATTAGTGTACAAATAGTAAAGTTCAATTGGTATGGACCTGCTACATGTACACTATGGCGTACACTTTAGTTTACACTCTGCCACGTAACATTACCCTGTTTGACTGTTTAAATTTTGAACAATTTTCCCATCCAATTGACACCTGACAACAGTGCAAGTGTCAAACAACGTGTCAAGATTTAGTGCACAAATAACAAAGTTCAATAGGCAAAGACCTTGCAACATGTACACTATGGTGTACACTTTAGTTTACACTTTACCACATGACATTACACAGTTGGACAGTTTAAATTTCAAACAATTTTCCCATCTAATTGACCCTTAACAATGATGCAAGTGTCAAAGAACATGTCAAAAATCAGTGTACAAGTTGCAAAGTTCAATCGGTAAGGACCTTGCTACATGTACACTATGGTGTACACTTTAGTTTACACTTTACCACGTGACATTACCCTGTTTGATAGTTTAAATTTTAAATAGTTTTTCCACCCAATTGACACTTGACAACAATGCAAGTGTCGAACAACGTGTCGAAAATCAGTGTACAAATAGCAAAGTTCAATCAGCAAGGACCTTGCTACATGTACACTATGGTGTACACTTTAGTTTACACTTTGCCACGTGACATTACCCTGTTGGAAAGTTTAAATTTCAAACAATTTTCCCATCCAATTGATACTTGATAACAACGTAAGTGTCAAACAACGTGTCGAAAATCAGTGTACAAATAGCAAAGTTCAATCGGTTAGGACCTCGCTACATGTACACTATGGTGTATACTTTAGTTTACACTTTGCCATGTAACATTACCCTATTGGTTAGTTTAAATTTAAAATATTTTTCCCATCGAATTAACACGTGACAATAATGCTAGTGTCAAAGGTGTAAACTTTAGTTTACACATTGCCACATGACAGGTGCATGTTGGATAATTTAAATTTCAAACAATTTTCTCATCCAATTGACACTTGACAACAATGCAAGTGTCAAACAAAGTGTCAAAAATTAGTGTACAAATAGCAAAGTTCAATTGGTATGGACCTTCCTACATGTACACTATGGTGTACACTTTAGATTACACTTTGCGACGTGACATTGCCCTGTTGGACTATTTAAATTTCGAACATTTTTCCTATCCAATTGACACTTGAAAACAATGCAAGTGTCGAACAACGTGTCGAGATTTAGTGCACAAATAGCAAAGTTCAATAGGCAAGGACCTTGCAACATGTACACTATGGTGTACACTTTAGTTTACACTTTACCACGTGACATTACCCTGTTGGACAGTTCAAATTTCAAATAGTTTTTCCACCCAATTAACACATGACAACAATGTAAGTGTCAAACAACGAGTCAAAAATTAGTGTAAAAATAGCAAAGTTCAATCCGTAAAGACCTTGCTACATGTACACTAGCATATACACTTTAGTTTACACTTTTCCACGTGATATTACCCTGTTGGACGGTTTAAATTTCAAATAGTTTTTCCACCTAATTGACACTTGACAACAATGCAAGTGTCGAACAACTTGTCAAAAATCAGTGTGCACATAGCAAAGTTCAATCGGCAAAGACCTTGCTACATGTACACTATGGTGTACACTTTAGTTTACACTTTGCCACGTGACATTACCTTGGTGGACAGTTTAAATTTCAAAAAAATTTTCTCATCTAATTGATACTTGATAACAACGCAAGTGTCAAACAACGTGTCGAAAATCAGTGTACAAATAGAAAAGTTCGATCAGTTAGGACCTTGCTACATGTACACTATGGTATATACTTTAGTTTACACTTTGCCATGTAACATTACCCTATTGGTTAGTTTATATTTAAAATAGTTTTCCCATCCCATTAACACTTGACAATAATGGTAGTGTTAACAACGTGTCAAAAATCAATGTACAAATAGCAAAGTTCAATCGGTAAGAACCTTGCTACATGTACACTATGGTGTAAACTTTAGTTTACACATTGCCACGTGACAGTACCATGTTTGATGGTTTAAATTTCAAACAATTTTTCCATCCAATTAACACTTGATAACAATGCTAGTGTCAAACAACATGTCGAAAATCAGTGTACAAATAGCAAAATTCAATTAGTATGGACCTTCCTACATGTACACTATGGTGTACACTTTAGATTACACTTTGCGACGTGACATTGCCCTGTTGGACTGTTTAAATTTCGAGCAATTTTCCCATCCAATTGACACTTGATAGCAATGCAAGTGTCGAACAACGTGTCGAGATTTAGTGCACAAATAGCAAAGTTCAATAGGCAAGGACCTTGCAACATGTACACTATGGTGTACACTTTAGTTTACACTTTACCACATGACATTACACTGTTGGACTGTTTAAATTTCAAACGATTTTCCCGTCTACTTAACACTTGACAATGATGCAAGTGTCAAACAACGTTTCAAAAATCAATGTACAATTTGCAAAGTTCAATCGGTAAGGACCTTGCTACATGTAAACTATGGTGTACATTTTATTTTATACTCTGCCACGTGACATTACCCTGTTGGACAGTTTAAACTTCAAACATTTTTTCCACCCAATTGACACTTGACAACAATGCAAGTGTCAAACAACATATCAAAAATCAGTGTACAAATAGCAAAGTTCAATCGGTAAGGACCTTGCTACATGTACGCTATGGTGTATACTTTAGTTTACACTTTTCCCCGTAACATTACCCTGTTGGACAGTTTAAATTTAAAACAGTTTTTCCATTCAATTGATACTTGACAACAATGCAAGTGTCCAATAACGTGTCGAAAATTAGTGTGCAAATTGCAAAGTTCAATTGATAAGGACCTTCTTACATGTACACTATGGTGCACACTTTAGTTTACACTTTACCATGTGAAATTATCCTGTTGGACAGTTTAATTTTCAAACAATTTTCCCAACTAATTGACACTTGACAACAATGCAAGTGTCAAACAACTAGGGTGTGCACTTTAGTTTACACTTTGCCACGTGACATTATCGTGCTGGACATGTAATACTCTGAAATTTTATGCACGTTTAATTTGCTCATTTAATTTTTAGGCTAGCAATTTAACTTTTCAAAAATTTAGTATGGCCAAGATTATTAATGGTTGCCAAATTTGCATTGGTCGATTTATTAAAAGATTACCCAGATTAGTTAATTAGGGGTTTAGAATAATTGTCAAATTCTATACCTTTTACATCAATATATTTTCCCTTTGTTTCTATCACTTTGCCGCCACCTTGTAGAGGATTAATGCAATTAACTAATGCATGGACAAGTGGGAATACAAATTAAACCATATATAAATGTAGCTGGATGGCAGATTAGAGAAGAATTCAAGTAAGATTTAACTAATACATGCATGGGGTGTTAATTGCTGAACAAGTAGGAGGTGTCAAGCTATCTTTGTAGTAACATGCATGCATGAGGTGGTTTAAGCAGGTAGGAGGTGCTAAATTATGGTACAACCTGACCTTAGGTGTTGAGTTAAGTTTATGAAATACATGCATGCAACCACGTGTAGGCGTAGGCATCAATTTTGGTTAATTATCTTCACTTTGCTTCTATATATGTATAACCGAGAGATGAGCAGCCTATATATCTTTGCA
>NW_019266521.1:3735-7249 GCF_002742605.1 Olea europaea var. sylvestris | reverse complement strand
GGCTAAAATTTGGCAGGTTGATTGGAAACCAAAATTGCGCCGGGGACAATTTCGTCGTTTTTCGCGACAGTGTCGGAATGGGCTGGAAATTGGCAGGTTGATTGGAAACAAAAATCGAGCCTGGGGCAATTTCGTCATTTTTCGCGACGGTGTCGAAATGGGCAGAAAATTGGCAGGTCGACTGGAATCAAAAATCTCGACGGGGGAAATTTCGTCATTTTTTGCGACGGTGTCGAAATGGGCTGAAATTTGGCAAATTGACTGGAAACAAAAATCGTACCGGGGGCAATTTCGTCATTTTTCGCGACGATGTCGGAATGGGCTGAAAATTGGCAGGTCGACTGGAAAATAAAATCGCGCCGGGGCCAATTTCATCAATTTTCGCGACGGTGTCGGAATGGGCTGAAATTGGCAGATTGACTGGAAACAAAAATCGCAGGGGGTAATTTCGTCATTTTTCGCGACGGTGTCGGAATGGTCAAAAATTTGACAGGTTGATCAGAAACAAAAACCGCGCAAGCGGCAATTTCGTCATTTTTCGAGACTGTGTCGGAATGGGCTGAAATTTGGCAGGTTGACTGGAAACAAAAATCGCGCCGGGGGGAATTTCGCCATTTTTCGCGACTGTGTCGAAATGGGCTGAAATTTGGCAGGTTGATTGGAAACTAAAATTGCGTCGGGGGCAATTTCGTCATTTTTCGCGACGGTGTCGGAATGGGCTGGAAATTGGCAGGTTGACGGGAAACAAAAATCGCGCCTGGGGAAATTTCGTCATTTTTCGCCACGGTGTCGGAATGGTCTAAAATTTGACAGGTTGACCGAAACCAAAAATCGCGCCGGGGGCAAGTCGTCATTTTTCGCGACGGTGTCGGAATCGGCTTAAATTTGGCAGGTTGATCGAAAACAAAAATCGCGTCGAGGGCAATTTCGTCATTTTTCGCGACGGTGTCGGAACCGGTCGAAATTTTACAGGTTGATTTGAAACAAAAATCGCGCCGAGGGTAATTTCGTCATTTTCAGCGATGGTGTCGGAATGGGCTAAAATTTGACAGGTTGATCGGAAACAAAAATCGCCCCTGGGGCAATTTCGTCATTTTTTGCGACGGTGTCAGAATGGGCCGAAATTTGACAGGTTGATCAGAAACAAAAATCGCACCAGGGTCAATTTCGTCATTTTTAGCGACGGTGTCGAAATAGGCTGAAATTTGGCAAGTTGATTGGAAACAAAAATTGCGCCGAGGTCAATTCCGTCATTTTTCGAGACGATGTCGGAATGGGCTGAAAATTGGCAGGTCGAATGGAAACAAAAATTACGCCGGGGGCAAGTTCATCAATTTTCGCGACGGTGTCGGAATGGGCTGAAATTGGCAGATTGACTGGAAATAAAAATCGCGTCGGGGGCAATTTCGTAATTTTTCGCGACGGTGTCGGAATGGTAAAAAATTTGACAGGTTGATCAGAAACAAAAACAGCGCCAGCGGCAATTTCGTCATTTTTCGCGATTGTGTCGGAATGGGCTGAAATTTGGCGGTTGACTGGAAAAAAAAGTCGCGGCAGGGGGAATTTTGCTATTTTTCTCTACTGTGTCGAAATGGGCTGAAATTTGGCTGGTTGATTGGAAACCAAAATTGCGTCGGGGGCAATTTCGTAATTTTTCGCGACGGTGTCGGAATGGCCTGGAAATTGGCAGGTTGACTGGAAACAAAAATCGCGCCTGGGGCAATTTCGTCATTTTTCGCGACGGTGTCGAAATTGGCTAAATTTGGCAGGTTGATTGGAAACAAAAATCGCGTCGGGGCAATTCCTTCATTTTTCGCGACGGTATTGGAATGGGATAAAATTTGATAGGCTGATCGGAAACAAAAATCGCACCGGGGGCAATGTCGTCATTTTTCGCGACGGTGTCGGAATGGTCTGAAATTGGCAGATTGACTGGAAACAAAAATCTCGACGGGGGCAATGTCGTCATTTTTCGCGACGGTGTCGGAATGGTCAAAAATTTGACAGGTTGATCGGAAACAAAAACAGCGCCAGCGGCAATTTCGTCATTTTTCGCGATTGTGTCGGAATGGGCTGAAATTTGGCAGGTTGACTGGAAACAAAAATCGCTCCAGGGGCAATTTCGCCATTTTTCGCGACGGTGTCGGAATGGGCTGAAATTTGACAAATTGACTGGAAACAAAAATCGCACCGGGGGCAATTTCGTCATTTTTCGCGACGGTGTCGAAATTGGCTAAATTTGGCAGGTTGATTGGAAACAAAAATCGCGTCGGGGCAATTCCTTCATTTTTCGCGACGGTATTGGAATGGGATAAAATTTGATAGGCTGATCGGAAACAAAAATCGCACCGGGGGTAATGTCGTCATTTTTCGCGACGGTGTCCGAAGGGGCTAAATTTTGACAGGTTGATCGGAAACAAAAACTGTGCCAGGGGCAATATCGTCATTTTTCGTGACGGTGTCGGATTGGGCTAAAATTTGGCAGGTTGATGGGAACAAAAATTGCGTCGAGGGTAATTTCGTCATTTTCAGGGATGGTGTCTGAATGGGCTAAAATTTGATAGGTTAATCGGAAACAAAAATCGCGCCGGGGGCAATTTCGTCATTTTTCGCGACGGTGTCGGAATGGGCCAAAATTTGACAGGTTGTTCAGAAACAACAACCGCGCCAGGGGCAATTTCGTCATTTTTCGCGACGGTGTTGGAATGGGCTGAAATTTGGCAGGTTGATTGGAAACAAAAATCGCGCCGGGGGCAATTTCGTCATTTTTCTATACGTTGTCGGAATGGGCTGAAAATTGGCAGGTCGACTGGAATCAAAAATCTCGGCGGGGGCAATTTCGTCATTTTTCTCGACGGTGTCGGAATGGGCTGAAATTTGGCAAATTGACTGGAAACAAAAATCGCGCAGGGGGTAATTTCGTCATTTTTAGCGACGATGTCGGAATGGGCTGAAAATTGGCAGGTCGACTGGATACAAAAATCGCGCCGGGGGCATTTTCATCAATTTTCGCGACGGTGTCGGAATGGGCTGAAATTCGCAGATTGACTGGAAACAAAAATCGCGACGGGGGCAATGTCGTCATTTTTCGTGACGGTGTCGGAATGGTCAAAAATTTGATAGGTTGATCGGAAACAAAAACCAGGCCAGCGGCAATTTCGTCATTTTTCGCGATTGTGTCGGAATGGGCTGAAATTTGGCAGGTTGACTGAAAACAAAACTCGAGCCAGGGGCAATTTCGCCATTTTTTGCGACTGTGTCGAAATGGGCCAAAATTTGGCAGGTTGATTGGAAACCAAAATTGCGCCGGGGGCAATTTCGTCATTTTTCGCGACAGTGTCGGAATGGGCTGGAAATTGGCAGGTCGACTGGAAACAAAAATCGAGCCTGGGGCAATTTCGTCATTTTTCGCGACGGTGTCGAAATGGGCAGAAAATTGGCAGGTCGATTGGAATCAAAAATCTCGGCGAGGGAAATTTTGTCATTTTTCGCGACGGTGTCGGAATGGGCTGAA
>NW_019266521.1:0-3696 GCF_002742605.1 Olea europaea var. sylvestris | reverse complement strand
TGGCAAATTGACTGGAAACAAAAATCGCACCGGGGGCAATTTCGTCATTTTTCGCGACGATGTCGGAATGGGCTGAAAATTGGTAGGTCGACTGGAAACAAAAATCGCGCCGGGGGCAATTTCATCAATTTTCGCGACGGTGTCGGAATGGGCTGAAATTGGCGGATTGACTGGAAACAAAAATCGCAGCGGGGGCAATTTCGTCATTTTTCGCGACGGTGTCGGAATGGTCAAAAATTTGACAGGTTGATCAGAAACAAAAATCGCGCAAGCGGCAATTTCGTCATTTTTCGCGACTGTGTCGGAATGGGCTGAAATTTGGCAGGTTGACTGGAAACAAAAATCGCACCAGGGGGAATTTCGCCATTTTTCGCGACTGTGTCGAAATGGGCTGAAATTTGGCAGGTTGATTGGAAACTAAAATTGCGTCGGGGGCAATTTCGTCATTTTTCGCGACGGTGTCGGAATGGGCTGAAATTTGGCAAATTGACTGGAAACAAAAATCGCGCAGGGGGCAATTTCGTCATTTTTAGCGACGATGTCGGAATGGGCTGAAAATTGGCAGGTCGACTGGATACAAAAGTCGCGCCGGGGGCAATTTCATCAATTTTCGCGACGGTGTCGGAATGGGCTGAAATTCGTAGATTTACTGGAAACAAAAATCGCGACGGGGGCAATGTCGTCATTTTTCGCGACGGTGTCGGAATGGTCAAAAATTTGATAGGTTGATCTGAAACAAAAACCAGGCCAGCGGCAATTTCGTCATTTTTCGCGATTGTGTCGGAATGGGCTGAAATTTGGCAGGTTGACTTAAAAACAAAACTCGAGCCAAGGGCAATTTCGCCATTTTTCGCGACTGTGTCGAAATGGGCTAAAATTTGGCAGGTTGATTGGAAACCAAAATTGCGCCGGGGGCAATTTCGTCATTTTTCGCGACAGTGTCGGAATGGGCTAGAAATTGGCAGGTTGACTGGAAACAAAAATCGAGAATTTCGTCATTTTTCGCGACGGTGTCGAAACGGGCAGAAAATTGGCAGGTCGACTGGAATCAAAAATCTCGGCGGGGGAAATTTCGTCATTTTTTTCGACGGTGTCGGAATGGGCTGAAATTTGGCAAATTGACTGGAAACAAAAATCGCGCCGGGGGCAATTTCATCAATTTTCGCGACGGTGTCGGAATGGGCTGAAATTGGCGGATTGACTGGAAACAAAAATCGCAGCGGGGGCAATTTCGTCATTTTTCGCGACGGTGTCGGAATGGTCAAAAATTTGACAGGTTGATCAGAAACAAAAATCGCGCAAGCGACAATTTCGTCATTTTTCGCGACTGTGTCGGAATGGGCTGAAATTTGGCAGGTTGACTGGAAACAAAAATCGCGCCAGGGGGAATTTCGCCATTTTTGCGACTGTGTCGAAATGGGCTGAAATTTGGCAGGTTGATTGGAAACTAAAATTGCGTCGGGGGCAATTTCGTCATTTTTCGCGACGGTGTCGGAATGGGCTGGAAATTGGCAGGTTGACGGGAAACAAAAATCGCGCCTGGGGAAATTTCGTCATTTTTCGCCACGGTGTCGGAATGGTCTAAAATTTGACAGGTTGACCGAAACCAAAAATCGCGCCGGGGGCAAGTCGTCATTTTTCGCGACGGTGTCGGAATCGGCTTAAATTTGGCAGGTTGATCGGAAACAAAAACCGCGCCGAGGACAATTTCGTCATTTTACGCGACGGTGTCGGAACCGGTCGAAATTTGACAGGTTGATTTGAAACAAAAATCGCGCCGAGGGTAATTTCATCATTTTCAGCGATGGTGTCGGAATGGACTAAAATTTGACAGGTTGATCGGAAACAAAAATCGCCCCTGGGGCAATTTCGTCATTTTTCGCGACGGTGTCAGAATGGGCCGAAATTTGACAGGTTGATCAGAAACAAAAATCGCACCGGGGTCAATTTCGTCATTTTTCGCAACGGTGTCGAAATAGGCTGAAATTTGGCAAGTTGATTGGAAACAAAAATTGCGCCGAGGTCAATTCCGTCATTTTTCGCGACGATGTCGGAATGGGCTGAAAATTGGCAGGTCGAATGGAAACAAAAATTACGCCGGGGGCAATTTCATCAATTTTCGCGACGGTGTCGGAATGGGCTGAAATTGGCAGATTGACTGGAAATAAAAATCGCGTCGGGGGCAATTTCGTAATTTTTCGCGACGGTGTCGGAATGGTAAAAAATTTGACAGGTTGATCGGAAACAAAAATCGCGCCAGCGGCAATTTCATCATTTTTCGCGACGGTGTCGAAATGGGCAGAAAATTGGCAGGTCGACTGGAATCAAAAATCTCGGCGGGGGAAATTTCGTCATTTTTCGCGACGGTGTCGGAATGGGCTGAAATTTGGCAAATTGACTGGAAACAAAAATCGCACCGGGGGCAATTTCGTCATTTTTCACGACGATGTCGGAATGGGCTGAAAATTGGCAGGTCGACTGGAAACAAAAATCGTGCCGTGGGCAATTTCGTCATTTTTCGCGACGGTGTCGAAATTGGCTAAATTTGGCAGGTTGATTGGAAACAAAAATCGCGTCGAGGCAATTCCTTCATTTTTCGCGACGGTATTGGAATGGGATAAAATTTGATAGGCTGATCGGAAACAAAAATCGCACCGGGGGTAATGTCGTCATTTTTCGCGACGGTGTCCGAAGGGGCTAAATTTTGACAGGTTGATCGGAAACAAAAACTGCGCCAGGGGCAATATCGTCATTTTTCGTGACGGTGTCGGAATGGGCTAAAATTTGGCAGGTTGATGGAAACAAAAATTGCGCTGAGGGTAATTTCGTCATTTTCAGGGATGGTGTCTGAATGGGCTAAAATTTGATAGGTTAATCGGAAACAAAAATGGCGCCGGGGGCAATTTCGTCATTTTTCGCGACGGTGTCGGAATGGGCCAAAATTTGACAGGTTGTTCAGAAACAACAACCGCACCAGGGACAATTTCGTCATTTTTCGCGACGGTGTTGGAATGGGCTGAAATTTGGCAGGTTGATTGGAAACAAAAATCGCGCCGGGGGCAATTTCGTCATTTTTCTATACGTTGTCGGAATGGGCTGAAAATTGGCAGGTCGACTGGAATCAAAAATCTCGGCGGGGGCAATTTCGTCATTTTTCGCGACGGTGTCGGAATGGGCTGAAATTTGGCAAATTGACTGGAAACAAAAATCGCGCCGGGGGCAATTTCGTCATTTTTAGCGACGATGTCGGAATGGGCTGAAAATTGGCAGGTCGACTGGATACAAAAATCGCGCCGGGGGCAATTTCATCAATTTTCGCGACGGTGTCGGAATGGGCAGAAATTCGCAGATTGACTGGAAACAAAAATCGCGACGGGGGCAATGTCGTCATTTTTCGCGACGGTGTCGGAATGGTCAAAAATTTGATAGGTTGATCGGAAACAAAAACCAGGCCAGCGGCAATTTCGTCATTTTTCGCGATTGTGTCGGAATGGGCTGAAATTTGGCAGGTTGACTGAAAACAAAACTTGAGCCAGGGGCAATTTCGCCATTTTTCGCGACTGTGTCGAAATGGGCCAAAATTTGGCAGGTTGATTGGAAACCAAAATTGCGTCGGGGGCAATTTCGTCATTTTTCGCGACAGTGTCGGAATGGGCTGGAAATTGGCAGGTTGACTGGAAACAAAAATCGAGCCTG
>NW_019266520.1:0-7249 GCF_002742605.1 Olea europaea var. sylvestris | reverse complement strand
CGCGCCGAGGGTAATTTCGTCATTTTTCGCAACTGTGTCGGAATGGGCTAAAATTTGACAGGTTGATTTGGAAACAAAAATCGTGTTGGGGGCAATTTCGTCATTTTTCGCGACTATGTCGGAATGGGCTCATATTTGACGGGTTGATCGAGAACAAAAATCGCTCCGGGGGCAATTTCGTCATTTTTCTCGACTGTGTCGGAATGGGCTCAAATTTGACTGGTTGATCGGATACAAAAACCGCGCCAGGGGCAATTTCGTCATTTTTTGAGACTGTGTCGGAATGGGCTAAAATTTGGCGGGTTGATCGGAAACAAAAATCGCGGCGGGGGCAATTTCAACATTTTTCGCGACTTTGTGAGAATGGGCTAAAATTTGACGGGTTGATCGGAAACAAAATTCGCGCCGGGGGCAATTTCGTCATTTTTCCTGACTGTGTCGGAATGGGCTCAAATTTGACAGGTTGATCGGGAACAAAAATCGCGCCGGGGGTAATTTCGTCATTTTTCGCGACTGTGTCGGAATGGGCTAAAATTTGACAGGTTGATCGGAAACAAAAATCGCACCAAGGGTAATTTCGTCATTTTTCGCGACTGTGTCGGAATCGGCTAAAATTTGACAGGTTGATCGGAAACAAAAATCGCGCCGGGGGCAATTTCGTCATTTTTTCCGACTGTGTCGGAATGATTTCAAATTTGACAGGTTGATCGGGAACAAAAATCACCCCCGAGGCGACTTCGTCATTTTTCTCGACTGTGTCGGAATGGGCTCAAATTTGACTGGTTGATCCGAAACAAAAACCTCGTCGGGGGCAATTTCGTCATTTTTCGCGACTGTGTCGGAATGGACTAAAATTTGACAGGTTGATCGAAAGCAAAAAATCGCGCCGGGGGCAATTTCGTCATTTTTCGCGATTGTGTCGGCATGGGCTAAAATTTGACAGGTTGATCGGAACCAAAAATCGAGCCGGGGGCAATTTCGTTATTTTTCGCGACTGTGTCGGAATGGGCTCAAATTTAGCAGGTTGATCGGAAACAAAAATCGCGCCTAGGATAATTTCGTCATTTTTCGCAACTGTGTCGGAATGGGCTAAAATTTGATAGGTTGATCGGAAAAAAAAATCGTGACGGGGGCAATTTCGTCATTTTTCGGGACGGTGTCGGAATCGTCTAAAATTTGACTGGTTGATCGGAAACGAAAATCGCGCCGGGGGCAATTTCTTCAATTTTCTCAACTGTGTCGGAATGGGCTGAAATTTGGCATGTTGATCGGAAAGAAAAAACGCCCCGGGGGCAATTTGGTCATTTTTCTCGACTGTATCGGAATGGGCTGAAATTTTGCAGGTTGATCGGAAAGAAAAATCGAGCCGAGGGCAATTTCGTCATTTTTCTCGACTGTGTCGGAATGGTCTAAAATTTTACAGGTTGATCGAATATAAAAATCGTGCCGGGGGCAATTTCGTCATTTTTCTCGACTGTGTCGGAATGGGATAAAATTTGACAGGATGATCGGAAACAAAAAACCGCGCTGGGGGCAATTTCGTCATTTTTCGCGACTGTGTAGAATGGTCTAAAATTTGACAGGTTGATCGGAAACAAAAATCGTGCCGGGGACAATTTCATCATTTTTCGCGACTGTGTCGGAATGGGCTCAAATTTGACTGGTTGATCGGAAACAAAAATCGCGGCGTGGACAATTTCGTCATTTTTCGTGACGGTGTCGAAATCGGCTAAAATTTGATTGGTTGATCGGAAACGAAAATTGCGCCGGGGCAATTTCGTCATTTTTCTCGATTGTGTCGGAATGGGCAAAAATTTTGGAGGTTGATCGGAAAGAATAATCGCGCCGGGGCAATTTCGTCATTTTTCTCGACTGTGTCGGAATGGGCTAAAATTTGACAGCTTGATCGGAAACAAAAATCCCGCAGGGGGCAGTTTCGTCATTTTTCTCGACTGTGTTGGAATGGGCTAAAATTTGACATGTTGATCGGAAAAAAAATCGCGGCGGGGGCAATTTTGTCATTTTTCGCGACTGTGTCGGAATGGGCTCAAATTTGACAGGTTGATCGGGAACGAAAACCGCACCGAGGGCAATTTCGTCATTTTTCTCGACCGTGTCGGAATGGGCTCAAATTTGACTGGTTGATCGGAAACAAAAATCCCGCCAAGGGTATTTTCGTCATTTATCGCGACTGTGTCGGAATGGGCTAAAATTTGACAGGTTGATCGTAAACAAAAAATCGCGCCGGGGCAATTTCGTCATTTTTCGCGACTGTGTCGGAATGGGCTCAAATTTGACAGGATGATCGGGAACAAAAACCGCGCCGAGGGTAATTTCGTCATTTTTCGCAACTGTGTCGGAATGGGCTAAAATTTGACAGGTTGATTTGGAAACAAAAATCGCGTTGGGGGCAATTTCGTCATTTTTCGCGACTATGTCGGAATGGGCTCATATTTGATTGGTTGATCGGATACAAAAACCGCGCCAGGGGCAATTTCGTCATTTTTTGAGACTGTGTCGGAATGGGCTAAAATTTGGCAGGTTGATCGGAAACAAAAATCGCGCCGGGGGCATTTTCGACATTTTTCGCGACTTTCTCGGAATGGGCTAAAATTTGACGGGTTGATCGGAAACAAAAATCGCACCTGGGGCAATTTCGTCATTTTTCCTGACTGTGTCGGAATGGGCTCAAATTTGACAGGTTGATCGGGAACAAAAATCGCGCCGGGGGTAATTTCGTCATTTTTCGCAACAATGTCGGAATGGGCTAAAATTTGATAGGTTGATCGGAAACAAAAAACCGCGCCGGGGGCAATTTCGTCATTTTTCGCGACTGTGTCGGAATGGGCTAAAATTTGACAGGTTGATCGGAAACAAAAATCGCGCCAGGGGCAATTTCGTCATTTTTCGCGACTGTGTCGGAATGGGCTAAAATTTGACAGGTTGATCGGAAATAAAAATCGCACCAGGGGTAATTTCATCATTTTTCGCGACTGTGTCGTAATCGGCTAAAATTTGACAGGTTGATCGGAAACAAAAATCGCGTCGGGGGCAATTTCGTCATTTTTTGTGACTGTGTCGGAATGATTTCAAATTTGACAGGTTGATCGGGAACAAAAATCACCCCGGAGGCGACTTCATCATTTTTCTCGACTGTGACGGAATGGGCTCAAATTTGACTGGTTGATCAGAAACAAAAACCTCGTCGGGGGCAATTTTGTCGTTTTTCGCGACTGTGTCGGAATGGACTAAAATTTGACAGGTTGATCGGAAGCAAAAAATCGCGGCGGGGGCAATTTTTTCATTTTTCGCGACTGTGTCGGAATGGGCTCAAATTTGACAGGTTGATCGGGAACGAAAACCGCACCGAGGGCAATTTCGTCATTTTTCTCGACTTTGTCGGAATGGGCTCAAATTTGACTGGTTGATCGGAAACAAAAATCAAGCCAGGGGTAATTTCGTCATTTATCGCGACTGTGTCGGAATGGGATAAAATTTGACCGGTTGATTGGAAAAAAAATCGCGCCGGGGGCAATTTCATCATTTTTCGCGACTGTGTCGGAATGGGCTCAAATTTGACAGGTTGATCAGGAACAAAATTCGAGCCGGGGGTAATTTCGTCATTTTTCGCAACGGTGTCAGAACTGGCTAAAATTTGACAGGTTGATCGGAAAGAAAAATCGCGCCGAGGGCAATTTCGTCATTTTTCGCGACGGTGTCGGAATCGGCTAAAATTTGACTGGTTGATCGGAAACGAAAATCGCGCCGGGGGCAATTTCGTCATTTTTCTCGATTGTGCCGGAATGGGCTGAAATTTGGGAGGTTGATCGGAAAGAAAAATCGCGCCGGGGGCAATTTCGTCAATTTTCTCGACTGTGTCGGAATGGGCTAAAATTTGACTGGTTGATGGGAAACAAAAAACGAGCAAGGGGCAATTTCGTCATTTCTCGTGACTGTGTCGGAATGGGAAAAAATTTGACAGCTTGATCGGAAACAAAAATCGCGCCGGAGGCAATTTCGTCATTTTTGGCGACTGTGTCGGAATGGGCTCAAATTTGACAGGTTGATCGGGAACAAAAACCGCGCTGGGGGTAATTTCGTCATTTTTCTCGACTGTGTCGGAATGGGTTAAAATTTGATATGTTGATCGGAAACAAAAAACCGCGCTTGGGGCAATTTCGTCATTTTTCGCGACTGTGCAGTAATGGTCTAAAATCTGACAGGCCGATCGGAAACAAAAGTCGTGCCGGGGGCCATTTCGTCATTTTTCATGACTGTGTCGGAATGGGCTCAAATTTGACAGGTTGATCAGGAACAAAAATCGAGCAGGGGGTAATTTCGTCATTTTTCGCAACGGTGTCGGAATGGGCTAAAATTTGACAGGTTGATCGAAAACAAAAATCGCTCCGAGGGCAACTTCGTCATTTTTCGCGACGGTGTCGGAATCGGTTAAAATTTGACTGGTTGATCGGAAACGAAAATCGCGCCGTGGGCAATTTCGTCATTTTTCTCGATTGTGTCGGAATGGACTGAAATTTGGGGGGTTGATCGGAAAGAAAAATCGGGCCGGAGGCAATTGCGTCATTTTTCTCGACTGTGTCGGAATGGGCTAAAATTTGATAGGTTGATCGGGAACAAAAATCCCGCCGAGGGCAGTTTTGTCATTTTTCTCGACTGTATCGGAATGGGCTAAAATTTGACAGGTTGAGCGGAAACAAACATCGCGCCGGGGCAATTTCAACATTTTTCTCGATTGTGTCGGAATTGGCTGAAATTTGGGAGGTTGATCGGAAAGAAAAATCGCGCCGGGGTAATTTCGTCATTTTTCTCGACTGTGTCGGAATGGGCTAAAATTTGACAGGTTGATCGAAAATAAAAAACGAGCCGTGGGCAATTTCGTCATTTTTCGTGACTGTGTCGGAATGGGATAAAATTTGACAGGTTGATCGGAAACAAAAATCGCGCCGGGGGTAATTTCGTCATTTTTCTCGACTGTGTCGGAATGGGTTAAAATTTGATAGGTTGATCGAAAACAAAAAACCGCGCTGGGGGCATTTCGTCATTTTTCGCGACTGTGCAGTAATGGTCTAAAATTTGACAGGTTGATCCGAAACAAAAATCGCGCCAGGGGCAATTTCGTCATTTTTCGCGACTGTGTCGGAATGGGTTCAAATTTGACAGGTTGATAAGGAACAAAAATCGAGCAGGGGGTAATTTCGTCATTTTTCGCAACGGTGTCGGAATGGGCTAAAAGTTGACAGTTGATCGGAAACAAAAATCGCGCCGGGGGCAGTTTCGTCATTTTTCTCGATTGTGTCGGAATGGTCTGAAATTTGGAAGGTTGATCGGAAAGAAAAATCGCGTCGGAGGCAATTTCGTCATTTTTCTCGACTGTGTTGGAATGGGCTAAAATTTGACAGGTTGATCGGAAACAAAAATCCCGCCGGGGGCAGTTTCGTCATTTTTCTCGACTGTGTCGGAAAGGGCTAAAATTTGACTGGTTGATCGTAAACAAAAGTAGCGCCGGGGGCAATTTCGTCATTTTTCGCGACTGTGTCGGAATGGGCTCAAATTTGACAGGTTGATCGGGAATAAAAATCGCACCGGGGGCAATTTCGTCAATTTTCTCGACTGTGTCAGAATGGGCTCAAATTTGACCAATTGGTCGGAAACAAAAACGGCGCCAGGGGCAATTCCGTCATTTATCGCGACTGTGTCGGAATTGGCTAAAATTTGACAGGTTGATCGGAAATAAAAATTGCGCCCGGGGTAATTTCGTCATTTTTCGCGTCTGTGTCGGACTGGGCTAAAATTTGACAGGATGATCGGAAATAAAAACCGCGCGGGGGCAATTTCGTAATTTTTCTCGACTGTCTCGGAATGGGTTAAAATTTGCCAGGTTGATCGGGAACAAAAATCGAGCCGAGAGCATTTTCGCCATTTTTCTCGACTGTGTCGGAATGGGCTAAAATTTGACAGGTTGATCGGAAATAAAATTGCGCCCGGGGCAATTTCGTAATTTTTCGCGACTGTGTCGAACTGGGCTAAAATTTGAAGGGATGATCGGAAATAAAAATCGCGCAGGGACAATTTCGTCAATTTTCTCGACTGTGTCGGAATGGGTTAAAATTTGACAGGTTGATCGGGAACAAAAACCGAGCCGAGAGTAATTTCGTCATTTTTCTAGACTGTGTCGGAATTGGTTAAAATTTGAGAGGTTGATCGGAAACAAAAATCGCGCCGGGGGCAATTTCGTCATTTTTCACGACTGTGTCGGAATTGGCTCAAATTTGACAGGTTTATTGAGAACAAAAACCTCATCGGGGGCAATTTCGTCATTTTTCTCGACTGTGTCGGAATTGGCTAAAATTTGACAGGTTGATCGGAAATAAAAAATCGCTCCGGGGGTAATTTCGTCATTTTTCGCGACTGTATCGGAATGGGCTCAAATTTGATAGGTTGATCGGGAACAAAAACCGCTCCGGGAGTAATTTCGTCATTTTTCTCGAATGTGTCGGAATGGGCTAAAATTTGACAGGTTGATCGGAAAAAAAAATCGCATCAGGGGCAATTTCGTCATTTTTCGCGACTGTGTCAGAATGGGCTCAAATTTGACAGGTTGATCGGGAACAAAAATCGTTCCGGGGGCAATTTCGTCATTTTTCTCGAATGTGTCGAAATGGGCTCAAATTTGACTGGTTGATCGGATACAAAAACCAAGCCAGGTGCAATTTCGTCATTTTTCGAGACTGTGTCGGAATGGGCTAAATTTTGACAGGTTGATCGGAAAAAAAACCGCACCGGGGGCAATTTCGTCATTTTTCGCGACTGTGTCGGCATGGGCTCAAATTTGACAGGTTGATCGGGAACAAAAACCGCGCCGGGGGTAATTTTGTCATTTTTCGCAACTGTGTCGGAATGGGCTAAAATTTGATAGGTAGATCGGAAACAAAAATCGTGCCGGAGGCAATTTCGTCATTTTTCTCGACTGTGTCGGAATGGGCTAAAATTTGACAGGTTGATCGAAAATAAAAATCGTGCCGGGAGCAATTTCGACATTTTTCTCTACTGTGTTGGAATGGGATAAAATTTGACAGGTTAATCGGAAACAAAAAATCGCGCTTGGGGCAATTTCGTCATTTTTCGCAACTTTGTAGTAATGGTCCAAAATTTGACAGGTTGATCGGAAACAAAAATAGTTCCGGGGGCAATTTCATCATTTTTCGTGACTGTGTAGGAATGGTCTCAA
>NW_019266519.1:0-7251 GCF_002742605.1 Olea europaea var. sylvestris | reverse complement strand
ATCGCGTCTGGGGCAATTTCGTCATTTTTTGCAACTATGTCGGAATTGGCTAAAATTTCACAGGTTGATTTGAAATAAAAAATCGTGCCGGGGACAATTTCGTCATTTTCGCGGCTGTGTCGGAATGGGCTAGAATTTGACAGATTGATCGGAAACAAAAGTCGCGCCGGGGGCAATTTCTTCATTTTTCGCGACGGAGTCGGATTGGGGTCAAATTTGACAGGTTGATCAGGAACAAAAATCGTGCAGAGGGTAATTTCGTCATTTTTCGCAACTGTGTCGGAATTTGCTAAAATTTGATAGGTTGATCGGAAACAAAAATCACGCTGGGAGCAATTTCGTCATTTTTCTCGACTGTGTCGGAATGGGCTAAAATTTGACTGGTTGATCGGAAACAAAAATCTCGCCCGGGGCAATTTCGTCGTTTTTCGCGATCGTGTCGGAATGGGCTAAAATTTGACAGGTTGGTCGGGAACAAAAATCGCGCCGGGGGTAATTTCGTCATTTTTCGTAACTGTGCCGGAATGGGCTAAAATTTGACAGGTTGAGCGGAAGTATAAATCGCGCCGGGGGCAATTTCGTTATTTTTCGCGACCGTGTCGGAATGGGCTCAAATTTGACAGGTTGATCGGGAACAAAAATCGCACCGAGGGTAATTTCATCATTTTTCGCAACTGTGTCGAAATTTGCTAAAATTTGATAGGTTGATCGGAAACAAAAATCGCGCCGGGGGCAATTTCGTTATTTTTCTCGACTGTGTCGGAATGGGCTAAAATTTGACTGGTTGATCGGAAACAAAAACCGCGCCAGGGGCAATTTCGTCATTTTTCGCGATTGTGTCGGAATGGGCTAAAATTTGACAGGTTGGTCGGGAACAAAAATCGTGTCGGGGGTAATTTCGTCATTTTTCGCGACGGTGCCGGAATTGGCTAAAACTTGACAGGTTGATCAGAAACAAAAGTCGCGCCAGGGGCAATTTCTTCATTTTTCGCGACGGAGTGGGAATGGGCTCAAATTTGACAGGTTGATCGGGAACAAAAATCGCACCGAGGGTAATTTCATCATTTTTCGCAACTGTGTCGGAATTTGCTAAAATTTGATAGGTTGATCGGAAACAAAAATCACGCCCGGGGCAATTTCGTCATTTTTCTCGACTGTGTCGGAATGGGCTAAAATTTGACTGGTTGATCGGAAACAAAAAAACAGCGCCAGGGGCAATTTCGTCATTTTTCGCAATTGTGTCGGAATGGGCTAAAATTTGACAGGTTGGTCGGGAACAAAAATCGCGCCGGGGGCAATTTCGTCATTTTTCTCGACTGTGTCGGAATTGGCTGAAATTTGGCTGTTTGATCGGAAATAAAAATCGCGCCGGGGGCAATTTCGTCATTTTTTGCAACTGTGCCGGAATTGGCTAAAATTTGACAGGTTGATCGGAAACAAAAATCGATGCCGGGGGCAATTTTGTAATTTTTCGCGACGGTGTCGGAATGGGCTAAAATTTGACTAGATGAACGGAAACAAAAATCGCGCCGGGCACAATTTCGTCATTTTTCACGACGATGTCGGAATAGGCTAAAATTTGACTAGTTGATCGGAAACAAAAATCGTGCTGGGGGCAATTTCATTATTTTTCGAGACTGTGTCGGAATGGGCTAAAATTTGACTGGTTGATCGGAAACAAAAATCGTGCCGGGGGCAATTTCGTCATTTTTCGCGACGGTGTCGAAATGGGTTAAGATTCGACTGGTTGATCGGAAACAAAAATCGCGCCGGGAGCAATTTCGTCAGTTTTCTCGACTGTATCGAAATGGGCTGAAATTTGGCAAGTTGATCGGAAATAAAAATCGCGCCGTGGGCAATTTCGTCATTTTTCTCGGCTGTGTCGGAATGGGATTAACTTTGACTGGTTGATCGGAAACAAAAACCGCGCCCGGGGCAATTTCGTCATTTTTAGCGACTGGGTCGGAATGGGCTAAAATTTGAAAGGTTGATCGGAAACAAAAATCGCGCCGGGGGTAATTTCGTCATTTTTCGTGACTATGTCGGAATTGGCTCAAATTTGACCGGTTGATCGGGAACAAAAATCGCGCAGCTGGCAATTTCGTCATTTTTAGCGACTGGGTCGGAATGGGCTTAAATTTGGCAGGGTGATCGGAAATAAAAATCGCGCCGAGGGCAATTTCGTCATTTTTAGCGACTGGGTCGGAATGGGCTTAAATTTGGCAGGGTGATCGGAAATAAAAATCGCACCGGGGGCAATTTCGTCATTTTTTCGACTTTGCCGGAATGGCCTAAAATTTGACTGGATGATCGGAAACAAAAACCGCGCCGGGGGCTATTTCGTCATTTTTCTCGACTGTGTCGGAGTGGGCTTAAATTTGGCAGGGTGATCAGAAATAAAAATCGCGCCGGGGGCAATTTAATCATTTTTCACGACTGTGTCGGAATGGGTTAAAAGTTGACTGGTTGATCGGAAACAAAAATCGCGCCAGGGGCAATTTTGTCATTTTTCGCGACGGAGTCGGATTGGGCTCAAATTTGACAGGTTGATCGGGAACAAAATCGCGCCGGGGGTAATTCCGTCAGTTTTCTCGACTATGTCGGAATGGGCTGAAATTTGACAGGTTGATCGGAAATAAAAATCGCGCCGGGGGCAAATTCGTCATTTTTCTCGACTGTGTCGGAATGGGGTAAAATTTGACTGGTTGATAGGAACCAAAAATCGAGCCAAGGGCAATTTGGTCATTTTTCGCGACTGTGTCGGAACGGGATAAAATTTGACAAGTTGATCGTAAACAAAAATCGCGTCGGGGGCAATTTCGTCATTTTTCGCGATTGTGTCGGAATGGGCTCAAATTTGACAGGTTGATCGGAAATAAAAATCGCGCCGGGCCAATTTCGTCATTTTTCGCGGCTGTGTCCGAATGGGCTAGAATTTGACAGGTTGACCGGGAACAAAAATCTCGCAGGGGGCGATTTCGTCATTTTTCGCGGCTGTGTCCGAATGGGCTAGAATTTGACAGGTTGACCGGGAACAAAAATCTCGCAGGGGGCGATTTCGTCATTTTTCGCGGCTGTGTCCGAATGGGCTAGAATTTGACAGGTTGACCGGGAACAAAAATCTCGCAGGGGGCGATTTCGTCATTTTTCGCGGCTGTGTCCGAATGGGCTAGAATTTGACAGGTTGACCGGGAACAAAAATCTCGCAGGGGGCGATTTCGTCATTTTTCGCGGCTGTGTCCGAATGGGCTAGAATTTGACAGGTTGACCGGGAACAAAAATCTCGCAGGGGGCGATTTCGTCATTTTTCGCGGCTGTGTCCGAATGGGCTAGAATTTGACAGGTTGACCGGGAACAAAAATCTCGCAGGGGGCGATTTCGTCATTTTTCGCGGCTGTGTCCGAATGGGCTAGAATTTGACAGGTTGACCGGGAACAAAAATCTCGCAGGGGGCGATTTCGTCATTTTTCGCGGCTGTGTCCGAATGGGCTAGAATTTGACAGGTTGACCGGGAACAAAAATCTCGCAGGGGGCGATTTCGTCATTTTTCGCGGCTGTGTCCGAATGGGCTAGAATTTGACAGGTTGACCGGGAACAAAAATCTCGCAGGGGGCGATTTCGTCATTTTTCGCGGCTGTGTCCGAATGGGCTAGAATTTGACAGGTTGACCGGGAACAAAAATCTCGCAGGGGGCGATTTCGTCATTTTTCGCGGCTGTGTCCGAATGGGCTAGAATTTGACAGGTTGACCGGGAACAAAAATCTCGCAGGGGGCGATTTCGTCATTTTTCGCGGCTGTGTCCGAATGGGCTAGAATTTGACAGGTTGACCGGGAACAAAAATCTCGCAGGGGGCGATTTCGTCATTTTTCGCGGCTGTGTCCGAATGGGCTAGAATTTGACAGGTTGACCGGGAACAAAAATCTCGCAGGGGGCGATTTCGTCATTTTTCGCGGCTGTGTCCGAATGGGCTAGAATTTGACAGGTTGACCGGGAACAAAAATCTCGCAGGGGGCGATTTCGTCATTTTTCGCGGCTGTGTCCGAATGGGCTAGAATTTGACAGGTTGACCGGGAACAAAAATCTCGCAGGGGGCGATTTCGTCATTTTTCGCGGCTGTGTCCGAATGGGCTAGAATTTGACAGGTTGACCGGGAACAAAAATCTCGCAGGGGGCGATTTCGTCATTTTTCGCGGCTGTGTCCGAATGGGCTAGAATTTGACAGGTTGACCGGGAACAAAAATCTCGCAGGGGGCGATTTCGTCATTTTTCGCGGCTGTGTCCGAATGGGCTAGAATTTGACAGGTTGACCGGGAACAAAAATCTCGCAGGGGGCGATTTCGTCATTTTTCGCGGCTGTGTCCGAATGGGCTAGAATTTGACAGGTTGACCGGGAACAAAAATCTCGCAGGGGGCGATTTCGTCATTTTTCGCGGCTGTGTCCGAATGGGCTAGAATTTGACAGGTTGACCGGGAACAAAAATCTCGCAGGGGGCGATTTCGTCATTTTTCGCGGCTGTGTCCGAATGGGCTAGAATTTGACAGGTTGACCGGGAACAAAAATCTCGCAGGGGGCGATTTCGTCATTTTTCGCGGCTGTGTCCGAATGGGCTAGAATTTGACAGGTTGACCGGGAACAAAAATCTCGCAGGGGGCGATTTCGTCATTTTTCGCGGCTGTGTCCGAATGGGCTAGAATTTGACAGGTTGACCGGGAACAAAAATCTCGCAGGGGGCGATTTCGTCATTTTTCGCGGCTGTGTCCGAATGGGCTAGAATTTGACAGGTTGACCGGGAACAAAAATCTCGCAGGGGGCGATTTCGTCATTTTTCGCGGCTGTGTCCGAATGGGCTAGAATTTGACAGGTTGACCGGGAACAAAAATCTCGCAGGGGGCGATTTCGTCATTTTTCGCGGCTGTGTCCGAATGGGCTAGAATTTGACAGGTTGACCGGGAACAAAAATCTCGCAGGGGGCGATTTCGTCATTTTTCGCGGCTGTGTCCGAATGGGCTAGAATTTGACAGGTTGACCGGGAACAAAAATCTCGCAGGGGGCGATTTCGTCATTTTTCGCGGCTGTGTCCGAATGGGCTAGAATTTGACAGGTTGACCGGGAACAAAAATCTCGCAGGGGGCGATTTCGTCATTTTTCGCGGCTGTGTCCGAATGGGCTAGAATTTGACAGGTTGACCGGGAACAAAAATCTCGCAGGGGGCGATTTCGTCATTTTTCGCGGCTGTGTCCGAATGGGCTAGAATTTGACAGGTTGACCGGGAACAAAAATCTCGCAGGGGGCGATTTCGTCATTTTTCGCGGCTGTGTCCGAATGGGCTAGAATTTGACAGGTTGACCGGGAACAAAAATCTCGCAGGGGGCGATTTCGTCATTTTTCGCGGCTGTGTCCGAATGGGCTAGAATTTGACAGGTTGACCGGGAACAAAAATCTCGCAGGGGGCGATTTCGTCATTTTTCGCGGCTGTGTCCGAATGGGCTAGAATTTGACAGGTTGATCGGAATTAAAAATCGGGCCAGGGGCAATTTCGTCATTTTTCCCGACGGAGTCGGAATGGGCTCAAATTTGACAGGTTGACCGGGAACAAAAATCTCGCAGGGGGCGATTTCGTCATTTTTCGCGAACGATCGGAATGGGTACAAATTTCACAGGTTGATAGGGAACAAAAATAGGCCCATGGGCAATTTCGTCATTTTTCGCGACGGAGTCGGAATGGGCTCAAATTTGACCGGTTGATGGGAAACAAAAATCGCGCAAGAGGCATTTTCGTAATTTTTCGCGACAGAGGCAGAATGGGCTCAAATTTGACAGGATGATCGGGATCAAAAATCGCGCCAGGGGCAATTTTGTCATTTTTCACGACGGATTCGGAATGGACTCAAATTTGACAGGTTGATCGGGAACAAAAATCGCGCCTGGGGCAATTTCGTCATTTTTCGCGACGGTGTCGGAAAGGGCTCAAATTTGATAAGTTGATCGGAAACAAAAATCGCGCCAGGGGGCAATTTCGTCATTTTTCGCGATGGTGTCGGAATGGGCCCAAATTTGACAAGTTGATCGGAAACAAAAATCGCGCCAGAGGCAATTTCGTAATTTTTCGCAACGGCGTCGGAATGTGCTCAAATTTGACAGGTTGATCGGAATTAAAAATCGGGCCAGGGGAAATTTCGTCATTTTTCCCGACGGAGTCGGAATGGGCTACAATTTGACAGGTTGACCGGGAACAAAAATCTCGCAGGGGGCGATTTCGTCATTTTTCGCGAAATATCGGAATGGGCACAAATTTCACAGGTTGATAGGGAACAAAAATAGGCCCATGGGCAATTTCGTCATTTTTCGCGACGGAGTCGGAATGGGCTCAAATTTGACCGGTTGATGGGAAACAAAAACCGCGCAAGAGGCATTTTCGTAATTTTTCGCGACGGAGTCAGAATGGGCTCAAATTTGACAGGTTGATCGGGAACAAAAATCGCACCAGGGACAATTTCGTCATTTTTTGCGACGGTGTCGGAATTGCCTCAAATTTGACAGATTGATCGGAAACAAAAATCGATCCGGGGAGAATTTCGTCATTTTTCGCGACGGAGTCGGAATGGACTCAAATTTGATAGGTTGATCGGGAACCAAAATCGCGCCGGGGGCAATTTCGTCATTTTTCGCGAACGATCGGAATGGGCACAAATTTTACAGGTTGATAGGGAACAAAAATAGGCCCATGGGCAATTTCATCATTTTTCGCGACGGAGTCGGAATGGGCTCAAATTTGACAGGTTGAACGGAAACAGAAATCGGTCCCGGGACGAGTTCGTCATTTTTCGCGACGGTGTCGGAATGGGCTCAAATTTGACCGGTTGATCAGGAACAAAAATCGCGCCACGGGCAATTTCGTCATTTTTCGCGACGGAGTTGGAATGGGCTTAAATTTGACAGGTTGATCGGGAACAAAAATCGCGCCAGGGGCAATTTCGTCATTTTACGCGACTGTGTCGTAATGGGCTCAAATTTGACATGTTGATCGGAAACAAAAACCGTGCCGAGGCCAATTTCGTCATTTTTCGCGTCGGAGTCGGAATGGGCTCAAATTTGACAGGTTGAACGGGAATAGAAATCGATTAGGGGGCGATTTCGTCATTTCGCGACGGAGTCGGAATGGGCACAAATTTGACAGGTTGATCGAAAACAAAAATCGCGCCAGGGGCAATTTCGTCATTTTTCGCGACCGAGTCGGAATGGGCACAAA
>NW_019266518.1:0-7252 GCF_002742605.1 Olea europaea var. sylvestris | reverse complement strand
TGGTTTTTTTTTTTTTTTTTTTTTTTTGGATGTGTTTGTATTTACAAATTTTATTAATTTATGGTGTTTGCATAAGATAATTCTAATTATAATTTTTGTTTTTCTTCAACCAGTCAATTAACCTTATATAATTTGAGACATTCATTAAAGCGGGACCTTAATTCAATCAAGCATCAAGAAAACTATTCAAAAGGCGGAGCATACTCGGCTAATTTTCCAGACTCAAATGGATATGAAATTTACAAATAAATATTTTTCTTTTTTTCCACTTTACATAAAAAGATAAAATATAACCATTTTATGTATAAAAAAAAAATCTAATTTAATTAAATAAATCCGTCACGTCCGTCTATGAAAAAGAATGCGGCACATAAAAATGAGAATGGTCTGGTAGGTTTTGGGAATTATTAAAATAGGGCAGTTGGGGAAGGGGTGGGACCAACTTCAAAACAGTACACTGACTTTGTACGGAAAAAGGAATTATTAAAATATATATTTGCTATAAATATATTTTTCACATAGTGCCTCCCATAAAAAAAAAAAAAAAAAACTCTTCCATTTCTCTCTTCCTTTCTTACTCTCATAGAGATGGCAACAGTTTGGTTCGGGGTCGGTTCGGTGAAAATCATCATCAAACCATCAATTTTTTGACCATACCCTAACCGCACCATAACCACGAAAGTCGGTTCGGTTCAGTTCGGTTCGATTTGTATCTCGGTTCGGCTCGTTAATAACCATGAAAATAAATTATTTTTAATTGGTCCATCCGTCTAATAAAAAGAGAAATGTATGAAAAGAGTCTATGAAAACAAAAACATCATACTAAATCAATGTAGCAAACAACATCTCAAATGAAAATGCAACAAATATCCCAATTCTCAAATACAAAATCCAAATTTAACAAACAATATTCAATAACTCAAAAAGTTTCAATCTCAATTCATATTCAATCTTTATTCTTCCCCACAACTCTTAATAACATACGTCAAAACTCAAAGTTAATTCCTATATAGTATATAAGAAATGTAAGTAGAGTAATAAATTAATAATCCATAATGTTCTTAATTGAAGATTTAAACAAAAAAATGTACCTCTTCGTCAACATCCTCGTCACCAAACTTTGGTTTCTGTAATTAAAAAATTCAATTTCTTATTTATGTGTTGTTTAGGCCAAAAGTCATCCAAGAAGAGAGAAATTAAAGTCATTTATCTCTAAAGAGGCCACCAATTGCAAAAAACTGAAAATTATGTATATACTTTTGCCAAATTTGTGCGAAATTCACAACAAATTCAAATGGACAAATACAAATTATCAAAAAAGAAGATGAGAAGCTCACTAATGGCAGAAACCTGAAGGTCGAAGGAGAAAAAAATAATTCAAACGGGCAAAGGTGGAAAAGACGACAGTCGGCACTCGACAGACCCAGAAGGCAGCAGTTGAGATTCCAAATTTTCAATAAAATGTTTGTGCCTTTGTGTTAGACTGTTAGGGTTCAGGGTTGGATACTTGGGTTTAAATTTAATTTGTTAATGGGCCAAAAATTTTGGGCCAAAGAAATTAAATAGTTAACATAGAAAAAATCAAAAAATTATAGAAAACCCAATTATTATTAATTTATTATTTTTTCTAACAGTTAATTGGTTCGATTTGGGACGATGGCGTAAATACCATACCCTCCCCGCCCCTTGATAATTGCGTCGTTGTGCCTGCTCTGATCTTGCCTTAAAAAGAGAAATGTCTTCCCAACTAAACAAGAGGGTTTGTTTCATCAGAGAATGATTCATTCGGAAAAAGCTTAGTCACCCGTTTCATACGAACTCACGAAGAAAGAAGGATGTGATCTTTGGCATCGCCAAAGAAGGGTGTGCTTTTGGTTCTTAGACGAGGAAAGCAATCCAATCAATAAGAGTATTTGCGTACTTCAGCCTCAGATCAAGGTGATAGGATTCGAGCCTGTGTGGTGGAACCTAGAACTTCAGGTGCGGGGAACATTGATAAAATTCTTGCCAATCGCCTCTCTACCCCTACTTGTTGGAAGACAGCAAACCGTCCCTGTTTTGTTTCCTGGGCTCTGCTCGCTTCGTCTACGCTATAGACGGCCAATGGGTGACATCAGGGTTGTCATACTTCTGCTATAAGCTAAAAAAAAAAATAGGGCAGAGAGCTTGTGACTAAGCCGCTCCGGTCTTCGAGAAGAAGGGAAGCCACTCGCCTTTAAAATCAAATACCATATCCGTCCCATTGCACCATCGTATCGATTTTTTTTGCCCCATTCGGCTCGGTTAACCGCAATTTTTGGTTTTGACGGTTCGAGTTGCCATCCCTATACTCTCACAAACAAATTTTCTACGGATCCATTTATCTGAGAGTATACAATAGGATCCATTGGTGGTAATTGCTAAAACATTTTCTCTTTTCGTATAGTATTTGAAGATCCGATGGCACGTACTACTATGAAAATCCCTTCTGTCAGTTTCACCTGGGGCACAATTTCTATAATAAAGAGTTGAAAAGCTTTGGATTCGAAGAGTATAGGAGGCTTAAGCACCAGAAAGTGAGAAAATCGCTCATGAACCGAATTTGTATTCTACTTCTAGCCTTCCTAGGGAACCAAACCAATCTTCGTATCTAAAATCTGAGGATGAAATTACAACAAAAGCTGAAAAAGAAGAAGAGAACAGAGAGGATAATAAATTAAAGTATAGTTCGAAAAGATTTAAGCGGCGATTTATCAGATGGTGAAATTGAGTCAGACCCTAAGCCACTATCAAGGAAGAAAAGGAAGAGTAGAAAGACAATTACCGAACCCCATATAGAAATCTGTCATCTTGTAATGTGAATAGATTTAGAGATGAATGTATAAAAGTGGAGCGGATGTATGGAATTTAAATAAATAAATTTAATAAGGACATTATTGAGATATGATGTCGATGAAAATAGTAATTTTTTTTTTTTTTAAATTAGTAAGGATGAACATAGAGTGGAATACATATATAAAAATTATGGATAAAAATAAAAGTACCAAAATATGTACCGACCCCTCCAATTGATCAAATTTTGGCCAGTCATTTTGTTTCCGCCCTCATGATAAGTTCAAAAAGGAGAGAGAAGAAGAAGAAGAGTAAGAAACATAAATATACATTTGGTGATCAAATTAAAATTATAAAACAAGTTGGGTGATGAATTGATTTTATTTTTATTTTATTTTTTGAAGTAGTAAAGTTAAAGATGTTGGAAAATGGTGATTGGAGTGACAAATGCTCGGAACTGTTGCTAAAGTTTTGGCTGAAAAACGGCAATGAAATGAACAAATCTTCCTCCAAACAAGCACGGTGAATGTCACGAGATAATGTCAAAATATATTACAAATGTGATGCAATATGGACGTAAAGTTGAGGCAGGTGTTGAACACTTTGTCCTTAAGTCGAATTTACCTTGCAATGGTATTTGGGGATTGTGGCAATCAACCCCCAAAATATAACGACTCTTGCTTGTATGAGTAGCACTTCAACACATAAGAACAATGAACCAGAAATTTAGTATACGTACTCCTTAATGCAAAATGAAGAAAACAAAAATTTTATGCAAATATTATGCAAAATTTGGTTGAGAAAAAAGAAAGAATGTCATGCTTATGATTACATATCATTGATGTGAGAAAAAGGACAATCCATGGGTTTTGTTTATAGAGTATGAAAGGTTGTGGATGGGTTTTGTTTATAGAGTATGAAAGGTTGTGGATGAAGTGTTGCGAGTCAAACCTTCCAAATTTATGAACAGAAGCATCACTTGTCATCGCTCGATTTTCACTGAGCGAGAGTGTCAAAATTTTTATAGTGACTTTTCGCTAGCTTGTCGCTACACTGTCACTCGAGTGATAATCAAGCGACAATTCTAGGTGAGATTTTTCATTTTTCCTTTATTATTTTCCAAATTTGGACAATAATTTTTCGTTCATCTGGAATTGTTTTTGTTATTTCAAATACATCACGCTGATCTACTCAACAAGTTGATCTATTTATAGTTGTAATTTGACTGTCGGATCAAGTTCGAATATTTGATCAAAAGTCAACACCAAGTCACTTTTTCAAGTTATACTTAACTAAAACTTTTCGATTTCTTAAACCAATTCCAACAATCCTCTACACAAATGGAAATTTCGCGATATACACTACATAATGCAAATGAAATGCAGACTCTACCAAATGATTACATGTGACAAGTTATTGCTTCAAGACAGGTGGTTTGTGGCTTTAACTTTCCTTAGTCGATTACAATCGAAATTACTGGGCTAATTGGTGAATGCGATGTCTTAAATCATTCATCCATTCGTGTATATCTAAACAACCGTACCAACACCATAACTCATCTAACATTTTGGTTCTCATGGTTGTGTCCAATTTGGCCCTGAATAACTCTTGATTTCATAAGTACATTAGAGAATTAAGCCCTAAATTCTCGTAGTAGCAGCCCCACTTCACACTTACATAGATGTCTCCTACCTTTCCAATGCTAAGTTATAGGAATAATTAAAAGTACACACTTATCCTTATACACATTTTACTCTAGCACTTTAAGTTTGCAAAAATGGGAGTAAGTGCTTTGCTATGAATCTTTCATAACTTAGTTGTTCCATTGAACCAAGATCTTGGGATTTTCAGTCTACGAGATTGGTTTTCCACTATGGTGATTCCATTTGATAGGCTTTAGGCCCATTCCCCTCGAGAGATGGTATATATGATCTCTTGTAACTTGTAAGTCCTTTCATCAAAGGATTCGCTAAGTTCCCATTGGACTTGACAAAGCGAATCAAGATTATACAATTTGATATCAACTATTTAATTGTATTATGTCTCTGACGTATATGTCAAGTCTTACCATTATAAATACTATTTTGTGCCCTAGCAATTGTCGATTGATTATCGCAATGTATATTAATTGTAGGTACCGATTTTTCCTAACAATGAATGTTTTCGAGGAAAGTTTGAAGCCATTCTACTTCTTTTCCAACTTTCTCTAGAGTAATAAACTCAAATTTCATCATGGATTGAACTATACAAGTTTGCTTCACTGATTTTTAGGACACAACTCCGCCTCCAATGGTAAATACATAACCACTTGTAGACTTCGAATCCTTTGTGATAGATATCCAATTCACATCGATGTATCCTTCTAACACTACAAGATATCTTGAGTAGTGTAACCCATACTCGACTGTGTGTCTTAAGTATTTAAGTACTCAGGTCAATATATTCCAATGATCAATACTCGAATTACTTGTAAATCTACTCAACTTGTTGACTATATATACTATATCCGGACACGTACAGTTGGTGATGTACATCAAACTGCCTATAGCGCGAGAGTACTCTAATCGAGATACAGAATCATCAGTATTTTGGCTAATTGTAGACTTAAATTTACTGATGACTAAATTGGTTTATCATCATACGCATTAAATTTCCTACACATATGGAGGATGACAACAAAAAATGTACAGGAAGCATAATACTTCAAACGATAGGCAAATACACAAAGACGATTGTAAAATTGATCAACATCGTTAAAGACAATGCTGTGTGGTCTGTTCTTACATTTAGCCTATGTTTGGCCCAGATCTTTTTAAATTTTTTTTTTTCAAATTTCATTTTTAGTTACACATTGTTCATAAAATAATTTTACACAAAAATCAAAATTTTTCTTATATTTTAATGACATAATTTCCAAAAAATATTATTCCTAAACATATTATCGGGGCTCGAAAGTGCATAATGTTGTGTAATCTGAAGAAAATATTGTAGAAGGATATAACCGGTATTTGAATGACATGTTGAAATTGTCATTGCCATTTGTCCTATGCATGTACTACTACCAAATTATTCAACCGTGCTCCTTGAACAGGCCCGAAAATAGTAGCAGCCCCCCTCCAATAGGGGGACGCCACACGGGCCCCTGTATTTGGGCCTGTTCATCTGGCTTTTTAGCAAATTATTTGCATAATGGGACCAATAGTCACCCAATAGGAAGCTTCCTTTATTTGGTTTTCATTATTTTCAAAACATCTTCTTTTTATCTTTTATTTTTAATCACATTATTTAATAAAATAATATTACATGTAAACTCAAATTTGTTATTATTTTTTAACTACACATTTTTTCATCAAATCGCTATTTCAAAATATATTTTGAACAAAAATGAGACTCATGCGCTAAACTTATTGAGGTGAGATGGGAATGGGGAAAATCCAAAACACAACATAAATCAGTGTAGGGCCACCTTTTGACTGAAATTCCTACAAACTTACAAACAAACTTCAAATTTGTTGGTAGGCTAGGAAACAAACAAACATCATTTTGTATGTAGGCTAGGAATTTTCTTTAGTTTGTTTGTTGTAGGCTAGGAGTTATCTTCATTTGAAGTTTGTATGAAGCGTTTCCTAGCCTACAAACAAACTTCAAAACATAGGAATTTCCTAGCTTGCAAACAAACTTCAAAAAATAAAGATCAAAAGGTGGTCCTACAGCCCATTATAAATTAAGCTTCCATTTCCCCCTTCCTTTGGTAAGTGACAACGTTTGGGCAAGAGGGTTTATGGGGTGTGAATAAAAGAGGATTTGAAAATCCTATGGCGCATACGACAAGGGGAATCCCTTCTCTCAACAAGAAGTGGGAAAAATTTTGTGATGCCACATTTTCTGTGAGTTTAGGGATTTTGCTTATCTTCCATAGAGGATTTACAATCACCTCCAATGGCAAAATCGGCTTCATTGTTCCTACATTACTTTCTTTCTTACAGGTGAAATTTCATGGGATGGACAAAAATCCAATTACAACTCACCCAGAACGATGCCTATTGCAATTTTTAGTTCCTTAATGTATATAGTTTTGGCATATGGCGCAAACTTGAGGTTTGATTTACACGGCGACCCTCCAACTTGCCCTTTTTGTTGTATACTGTTCTTTGGCAATATGGCTGTGGCATCATTGACATCGATGTTCTTCCCCGATTCCATTAGGCCTGTTCTATATGTGCTATGTGTATTGATATCAGCTGGTGAATTGCTGTACTGATTTTACCAAACTGAGGAACTCATTTTCAGAAGGATCCGTCTGTTTGGATACTTTTCAAAATAAAAGGCAGACGTAATTCCAAGATTCGTAACTAACAATTCACAGTAGAAACGGTGGCCTAAGCTATAAAACATGATTGCCAGGTTTTGGATATTTTGTTTTGAAGTTAGAGGTTCAGAC
>NW_019266517.1:4264-7253 GCF_002742605.1 Olea europaea var. sylvestris | reverse complement strand
TTGCTCTGATACCATGCTGTAACGCCCCGACCCCTAGTGGACCGGAACGCTACTTACTTTACTTAGCTTAACCGGTGGTTTAGCAACAAGTGTATACATTTTGGCAAAAGCTTACATCCTCGGATAACAATTTAAATAACAATACTTCAAATACTTTAAACAAAAACACTGAATCATTTTTCAAAACAACAAAATGTAATTTATTTGAAGAAGAAATAACATTGGAAAACATTTCATAAAAATAAATCCAAATCACTTATTTATCGGATTTCCATGGGCTCGTTGCATCACTCTCCTTCTTCTCCTCCATCCATGCCCGAGTTAGAATTCCTTCAATCTGTAGAGATGAGATTAAACCCGTGGGTTGAAAAACTCAATAGGTGTCATAGGTGCATTCGTGATCAAGCTATACATTTCAAAACATTAACTTTATAAATTCTCATACATGTTGTACCTGGAGGCACCATTTGACATGAAGGGGTATGTTGTACCCGAGGGCACCATTTGACATACGAACATTTCTTCAACATAGAAGGGTATGCCGTACCGGAATTCCATTTGACATACAACCATTATCATAGAGGGATATGCCGTACCGGAGTACCATTTGACATACAAACATTAACATGAATCGAAACTTATAACTTAACACGATTAAACACATTGCACCTCTACCTACCTTGATTGATGCTTTTGAAACTTTGAAAACTTGGATTGAAAATTTCGATGAAACTTGGACGTTGAAAGAAATGCACTCCTTAGATGTTTGAAAACCGTTGAGAATTGATGCTTGAAGACACTTCTTAAACTTCTAGGAAAAATAGTTTTCCTCCCTCTCTTTTTCTCTCTTGGAAACTCTTTCTTTAGTATGTAAAAGCTCTTGCTTTTGGTGTGAGAAAAAATAAGTGAAATGAGTTCTCTATTTATAGGTAAATATCTCATAACTTAAAGCAAATGAAGGGTCAAATTTCATTTAAGGGAGAAAACATGTGTGCCATTTAAGTTTGAGGTTGAATGCTTCAATTTAGTGGTGTTTTTATTGCCAAAAATGTGGGTAGACCTTTGAGAAGATAATTGATGAAAATAAATATTTAAATTCTAGTGAAAAATGAGAATATTTATTTCAGGCAATTTCGGTCGATCGGTTGTAGTCCGATTGACACTGCACAGCCTTCAGTTTTTCTATCATAACTTCTTCTCCCGATATTCGATTGAGGTAATTCAAAGTTCGTTGGAAAGCTAACTCAAAGAGCTACAACTTTTATTTATCGAATGTTTCTTATGTTGAAAATGGGTCTCAAATGATACTAAAAATCTGAAGTATACTTTAGTCATCCAATATTCATGTCTTAGTGCCACTAAGGTGTCTAGAATTATTTGGGGTTCTGCAATTAACACTGGACAACAATGTAAGTGTCAAACAACTTGTCAAAAATCATTGTACAAATAACAAAGTTCAATCGATAAGAACCTTGCTACATATACGCTATGGTGTACACTTTATTTTACACTTTGCCACGTGACATTACCCTATTGGATAGTTTAAATTTCAAATAGTTTTCCCGTCCAGTTGACACTTGACAACAATGCAAGTGTCGAACAATGTGAAATCAGTGTTCAAATAGAAAAGTTCAATCGGTAAGAAAAGTTCAATCAGTAAGAACCTTTCTACATGTACACTATGGTGTACACTTTAGTTTACACATTGCCACATGACATTACCGTATTGGTAAGTTTAAATTTCTATCAATTTTCCCATCCAGTTGACACTTGACAACAGTGCAAGTGTCAAACAATATGTCAAAAATTAGTGTACAAGTAGCAAAGTTCAATCGGTAAGAACTATGCTACATGTACACTGTGGTGTACACACTTTAGCTCACACTTTGGCATGTGACATTACCCTACTGGACAGTTTAAATTTCAAATAGTTTTTCCATCCAATTAACACTTGGAAAAAATGCAAGTGTCGAACAACGTGTCAAAAATCAGTTTACAAATAGCAAAGTTCAATCGGTAAGAACGATTCAACAAGAACACTATTGTGTACAATTTAATTTACAATTTGCAAATTGGCATTACCCTGTTGGACAATTTAAATTTCAAACGGTTTCCCATCCAATTGACATTTGACAACAATGCGAGTGTCAAACATCGTGTCAAAAATCAGTGCACAAATAGCAAAATTCAATCGATAAGAACCTTGCTACTAGTACACTATGTTGTATACTTTAGTTTACACTTTGCCACGTGACATTACCCTATTAGACAGTTTAAGTATCAAATAGGCTTCCCATCCAATTGACACTGGACAACAATACAAGTGTCAAACAACGTGTCAAAAATCAGTGTACAAATAGCAAAGTGAAATTAGTAAGAACTTGCTACATGTACACAATGGTGTACAAGAACCTTGCTACATGTACACAATGGTGTACACTTTAGTTTACACTTTACCACTTAACATTACCCTGTTGGACAGTTTAAATTTCAAACTGTCTTCCCATCCAATCGACACTTGACAACAAAGCGAGTGTCAAACAACGTGTCAAAAATCGCTGTACAAATAGCAAAGTTCAATCGTTAAGAACCATGCCACAAGTATACTACTTTGTACACTTAAGTTTACACTTCACCACGTGACATTACCCTATTAGACAATTTAAATTTCAAATAGGTTTCCCATCCAATTAACACTGGACAACAATGCAAATGTCAAACAACTTGTCAAAAATCAGTGTACAAATAACAAAGTTCAATCGATAAGAACCTTGCTACATGTACACTATGGTGTACACTTTGCCACGTGACATTACCCTATTGGATTTCAAACAATTTTCCGATCCAGTTGATACTTGACAACAATTCAAGTGTCAAACAACGTGTCAAAAATCAGTGTACAAATAGCAAAGTTCAATCGGTAAGAACCTTTCTACATGTACACTATTGTGTACACTTTAGTTTACACTTTGCCACGTGACATTACCCT
>NW_019266517.1:0-883 GCF_002742605.1 Olea europaea var. sylvestris | reverse complement strand
TTGTATAACTTTTGAAATGGCCTATAGATGTGTTTATAACCTTAGAACATACGTGTTGGATTATGGTTATATGATCGTTGATTTTGATATAATATATGATCATCACAGGTGATTTGAAGTTAACAAATAGGGACATAATTTTGCAAATGCTCGTTTCATTTTATTAAAAAAAAAGTATATCTAAATTTTATGTCTAGATCGAGTTACCAATATCATTTCGACATAGGAATTAGTATGGTTATTTGTATATATTTGGGGTGTGACAGAGAGTGGTATCAGAGCAAGGTTATAATTCTGTGGACTATCCACGTACATGATATCGGAGTACGAAAGAGCACAGCTAAGCTTGTAAGTTTTATTTGTCACATTATTTTTTCATATTTCATGAATGATATTGGCCAACCTTTATTTGTAACCTTGGTGAGAACCAGAGATGCTAGTAGTAGTAGAGCTAGAACTCTAGGGTAAGAGGCATCTGTTCAAGATGACAGTCGGGATGTTGTTATTGATAGACTAACGGAACTAGTTGAGCGACAATCTCAACAAATTCAGCAATTAATACAACAAGGAGAAAGGGGAGAACATCAAAAGGCTGAATTCATACAACCACAACAAAGGGCTGAACATTTTAAGGCAGTTGGGGAAAGATTTAGAAAACTAAACCCTCCAATATTTGAGGATGCATTAGACCCAACAGCTGCAGAGGATTGGTTGAGAACTTTGGAGAATATGTTCAGGTATACGAGAGTTTTGGAAGTAGAAAAAGTAGTTTGTGCATCCCTTATGCTACGAGGTAGTGTTGGACACTGGTGGGATACGATGAGTAGTATTGAAGATGTAAATACCATGACTTGGGATAGATTTAAAGAGTTATTCCATAATA
>NW_019266516.1:0-7255 GCF_002742605.1 Olea europaea var. sylvestris | reverse complement strand
GGCCGGAGCAATTTCGTCATTTTTCGCGACTGTGTCGGAATTGTATAAAAGTTGACTTGGTGATCGGAAACAAATATAGCGACGGGGGCAATTTCGTCATTTTTCTCGACTGTGTCGTAATTGGTTGAAATTTGGCAGTTTGATCCGAAATAAACATCGTGCCGGGGGCAATTTCATCATTTTTCTCGACTGTGTCGGAATGGGCTCAAATTTGACAGGTTGATCGGGAACAAAAATCGCGCCGGAGCACTTTCGTCATATTTCGAGACTGTGTCGGAATTGGCTAAAATTTGACTTGTTGATCGGAAACAAAAATCGCGACGGGGGCAATTTCGTCGTTTTTCTCGACTGTGTCGGAATTGGCTGAAATTGGGCAGTTTGATCTGAAATAAAAAAAGCGTCGGGGGCAATTTCGTCATTTTTCTCGACTGTGTCGGAATTGGCTCAAATTTGACAGGTCGATCGGAAACAAAAATCGCTCCGGGGGCAATTTCGGCATTTTTCCCGGCTGTGTTGGAATTGGCTGAAATTTGGCAGTTTGATCGGAAATAAAAATCGCGCCGGCGGCAATTTCGTCATTTTTCTCAACTGTGTCGGAATGGGCTCAAATTTGACAGGTTGATCGGAAAAAAAAACCGCGCCGGGGGCAATTTCGCCATTTTTTCGACTGTGTCGGAATGGGCTCAAATTTGACAGGTTTATCGGGAACAAAAACCGCGCCGGGTGTAATTTCGTCATTTTTAGCGACGGTGTCGGAATTGGCTGAAATTTGGCAGTTTGATCTGAAATAAAAATCGCTCCAGGGGCAATTTCGTTATTTTTCTCGACAGTGTCGGAATGGGCTCAAATTTTACAGGTTGATCGGAAACAAAAAAAGTGTCGGGGGAAATTTCGTCATTTATCTCGACTGTGTCGGAATGGGCTCAAATTTGACAGGTTGATCGGAAACAAAAATCGCGTCAGGGGCAATTTCGCCATTTTTTCGACTGTGTCGGAATGGGCTCAAATTTAACAGGTTGATCGTAAACAAAAATCGCGCCGGGGGCAATTTCGTCATTTTTCTCGACTGGGTCGGAACTGGCTGAAATTGGCAGTTTGATCTGAAATAAAAATCGTGTCGGGGGCAATTTCGTCATTTTTCTCCACTGTGTCGGAATGGGCTCAAATTTGATAGGTTGATTGGGAACAAAAATCGCGCCGGGTGAAATTTCGTCATTTTTCGCGACTGTGTCGGAATTGGCTGAAATTCGGCTTGTTGATCGGAAACAAAAACCGCGTCGAGGGCAATTTCGTCATTTTTCTCGACTGTGTCAGAATTGGCTAAAATTTGGCAGTTTGAACTGAAATAAAAATCGCGCCGAGGGCAATTTCGTCATTTTTCTCGACTGTGTCAGAATTGGCTAAAATTTGGCAGTTTGAACTGAAATAAAAATCGCGCCGAGGGCAATTTCGTCATTTTTCTCGACTGTGTCAGAATTGGCTAAAATTTGGCAGTTTGAACTGAAATAAAAATCGCGCCGAGGGCAATTTCGTCATTTTTCTCGACTGTGTCAGAATTGGCTAAAATTTGGCAGTTTGAACTGAAATAAAAATCGCGCCGAGGGCAATTTCGTCATTTTTCTCGACTGTGTCGGAATGAGCTCAAATTTGACTGGTTGATCAGAAACAAAAATCGCACCGGGGGCAACTTCGGCATTTTTCTCGACTGTGTCGGAATTTGGCTGAAATTTGGCAGCAACGGCAGCAATTTCGTCATTTTTTTCTCGACTGTGTCGGAATGGGCTCAAATTTGACAGGTTTATCGGGAACAAAAATCGCGCCAGGTGTAATTTCATCATTTTTCGCGACTGTGTCGGAATTGCCTAAAATTTGACTTGTTGATCGGAACAAAAAATAGCGACGGGGGCAATTTCGCCATTTTTCTCAACCGTGTCGGAATTTGCTGAAATTTGGCAGTTTGATCGAAAATAAAAATCTCGTCGGCGGCAATTTCGTCATTTTTCTCGACTGTGTCGGAATGGGCTCAAATTTGACAGGTTTATCGGAAAGAAAACTCGCACCGGAGCAATTTCGTCATTTTTCGCGACTGTGTCGGAATTGGCTAAAATTTGACTTGTTGATCGGAAACAAAAATAGCGACGGGGGCAATTTCGTCATTTTTCTCGACTGTGTCGGAATTGGCGAAAATTTGGCAGTTTGATCTGAAATAAAAATCGCGCTGGGGGCAATTTCGTCATCTTTCTCGACTGTGTCGGAATGGGCTCAAATTTGACAGGTTGATCGGAAACAAAAATCACACCAGGGGCAATTTCGTCATTTTTCTCGACTGTGTCGGAATTTGCTGAAATTTGGCAGTTTGACCGGAAATAAAAATCTCGTCGGCCGCAATTTCGTCATTTTTCTCGACTGTGTCGGAATGGGCTCAAATTTGACAGGTTTATCGGAAAGAAAAATCGCACCGGAGCAACTTCTTCATTTTTCGTGACTGTGTCGGAATTGGCTAAAATTTGACTTGTTGATCGGAAACAAAAATAGCGACGGGGGCAATTTCGTCATTTTTCTCGACTGTGTCGGAACTGGCTGAAATTTGGCAGTTTGATCGGAAATAAAAATTGCGCCGGCAGCAATTTCGTCATTTTTCTCGACTGTGTCGGAATGGGCTCAAATTTGACAGGTTTATCGGAACAAAAATCGCGCCTGGTGTAATTTCATCATTTTTCGCGACTGTGTCGGAATTGCCTAAAATTTGACTTGTTGATCGGAACAAAAAATTGCGACGGGGGCAATTTCGTCATTTTTCTCAACCTTGTCGGAATTTGCTGAAATTTGGCAGTTTGATCGGAAATAAAAATCTCGTCGGCGGCAATTTCGTCATTTCTCTCGACTGTGTCGGAATGGACTCAAATTTGATAGGTTTATCGGAATGAAAAATCGCACTGGAGTAATTTCGTCATTTTTTGCGACTGTGTCGGAATTGGCTAAAATTTGACTTGTTGATCGGAAACAAAAATAGCGTCGGGGGCAATTTCGTCATTTTTCTCGACTGTGTCGGAATTGGCTGAAATTTGGCAGTTTGATCTGAAATAAAAATCGCACCGGGGCAATTTCGTCATTTTTCTCGACTGTGTCGGAATCGGCTCAAATTTGACAGGTTGATCGGAAACAAAAATCACACCAGGGGCAATTTCGTCATTTTTCTCGACTGTGTCGGAATTTGCTGAAATTTGGCAGTTTGATCGGAAATAAAAATCCCGTCGGCTGCAATTTCGTCATTTTCTCGACTGTGTCGGAATGGGCTCAAATTTGAAAGGTTTATCGGCAAGAAAAATCGCACCGGAGCAATTTCGTCATTTTTCGCGACTGTGTCGGAATTGGCTAAAATTTTACTTGTTGATCGGAAACAAAAATAGCGACGGGGGCAATTTCGTCATTTTTCTCGACTGTGTCGGAATTGGCTGAAATTTGGCAGTTTGATCTGAAATAAAAATCGCGCCGGGGGCAATTTCGTCATTTTTCTCGACTGTGTCGGAATGGGCTCAAATTTGACAGGTTGATCGGAAACAAAAATCGCACCGGGGGAAACTTCGGCATTTTTCTCGACTGTGTCGGAATTGGCTGAAATTTGGTAGTTTGATCGGAAATAAAAATCGCGCCGGCGGTAATTTCGTCATTTTTCTCGACGGTGTCGGAATGGGCTCAAATTTGACAAGTTTGTCGGGAACAAAAATATCGCCGGGTGTAATTTCGTCATTTTTCGCAACTGTGTCGGAATTGGCTAAAATTTGACTTGTTGATCGGAACAAAAAACAGCGACGGGGGCAATTTCGTCATTTTTCTCGACCGTGTCGGAATTTGCTGAAATTTGGCAGTTTGATCGGAAATAAAAATGCCGTCGGCGGCAATTTCGTCATTTTTCTCGACTGTGTCGGAGGGGGGCTCAAATTTGACAGGTTTATCGGAAAGAAAAATCGCACCGGAGCAATTTCGTCATTTTTCGCGACTGTGTCGGAATTGGCTAAAATTTGACTTGTTGATCGGAAACAAAAATAGCGACGGGGGCAATTTCGTCATTTTTCTCGACTTTGTCGGAATTGGCTGAAATTTGGCAGTTTGATCTGAAATAAAAATCCCATCGGCGGCAATTTCGTCATTTTTCACGACTGTGTCGGAATGGGCTAAAATTTGACAGGTTGATCGGAAAGAAAAATCGCACCGGAGCAATTTCGTCTTTTTTCGGGACTGTGTCGGAATTGGCTAAAATTTGACAGGTTGATCGGAGAAAAAAATCGCGCCGGGGGCAATTTCGTCAATTTTCTCGACTGTGTCTGAATTGGCTGAAATTTGTCAGTTTGTTCTGAAATAAAAATCGATCCAGGGGCAATTTCGTCATTTTTCTCGACAGTGTCGGAATGGGCTCAAATTTGACTGGTTGATCGGAAACAAAAATAGCGTCAGGGGAAATTAGTCATTTATCTCGACTGTGTCGGAATGGGTTCAAATTTGACAGGTTGATCGGAAACAAAAATCGAGCCGGGGCAATTTCGTCATTTTTCTCGACTGTGTCAGCGTAGGCTCAAATTTAACAGGTTGATCGGAAACAAAAATCGCGCCGGGGGCAATTTCGTCATTTTTCTCGACTGTGTCGGAATTGGCTGAAATTTGTCAGTTTGATCTGAAATAAAAATCGCGCCGGGGGCAATTTCGTCATTTTTCTCGACTGTGTCGGAATTGGCTGAAATTTGGCAGTTTGATCTGAAATAAAAATCGCGTCGGGGCAATTTCGTCATTTTTCTCCACTGTGTCGGAATGGGCTCAAATTTGACAGGTTGATCGGAACAAAAATCGCGCCGGGTGTAATTTCGTCATTTTTCCCCGACTGTGTCGGAATTGGCTAAAATTCGACTTGTTGATCGGAAACAAAAATCGCGCCGGGGGCAATTTCGTCATTTTTCTCGACTGTGTCGGAATTGGCTGAAATTTGGCAGTTTGATCTGAAATAAAAATCGCGCCAGGGGCAATTTCGTTATCTTTCTCGACTGTGTCGGAATGGGCTTAAGTTTGACAGGTTGATCGGAAACAAAAATCGCGCCGGAGCTATTTCATAATTTTTCGAGACTATGTCGGAATTGGCTAAAATTTGACAGGTTGATCGGAGACAAAAATCGCGCCGGGGGCAATTTCGTCATTTTTCTCGACTGTGTCAGAATTGGCTAAAATTTGGCAGTTTGAACTGAAATAAAAATCGCGCCGAGGGCAATTTCGTCATTTTTCTCGACTGTGTCGGAATGGGCTCAAATTTGACGGTTGATCGGAAACAAAAATCGCACCGGGGGCAACTTTGGCATTTTTCTCGACTGTGCCAGAATTGGCTGAAATTTGGCAGTTTGATCGGAAATAAAAATCGTGTCGGCGGCAATCTCGTCATTTTTCTCGACTGTGTCGGAATGGGCTCAAATTTGACAGGTTTATCGGGAACAAAAATCTCGCCGGGCGTAATTTCGTCATTTTTCGCGACTGTGTCGGAATTGGCTAAAATTTGACTTGTTGGTCGGAAACAAAAATAGCGACGGGGGCAATTTCGTCATTTTTCTCGACTGTGTCGGAATTGGCTGAAATTTGGCAGTTTGATCTGAAATAAAAATCGCGCCGGGGGCAATTTCGTCATTTTTATCGTCTGTGTCGGAATGGGCTCAAATTTGACAGGTTGATAGGAAACAAAAATCACACCAGGGGCAATTTCGTCATTTTTCTCGACCGTGTTGGAATTTGCTGAAATTTGGCAGTTTGATCGGAAATAAAAATCCCGTCGAAAGCAATTTCGTCATTTTTCTCGACTGTGTCGGAATGGGTTCAAATTTGACAGGTTGATCGGAAACAAAAATCGCGCCGGGGGCAATTTCGTCATTTTTCTCGACTGTGTCCGCTTGGGCTCAAATTTAACAGGTTGATCGGAAACAAAAATCGCGCCGGGGGCAATTTCGTCATTTTTCTCGACTGTGTCGGAACTGGCTGAAATTTGGCAGTTTGATCGGAAATAAAAATCGCGCCGGCGACAATTTCGTCATTTTTCTCGACTGTGTCGGAATGGGCACAAATTTGACAGGCTTATCGGGAACAAAAATCGCGCCGGGTGGAATTTCGTCATTTTTCGTGACTGTGTCGGAATTGGCTGAAATTTGGCAGTTTGATCTGAAATAAAAATCGCGCCGGGGGCAATTTCGTCATTTTTCTCGACTGTGTCGGAACGGGCTCAAATTTGACAGGTTGATCGGAAACAAAAATCCCACCAGGGGCAATTTCGTCATTTTTCTCAACTGTGTCGAAATTTGCTGAAATTTGGCAGTTTGATCGGAAATAAAAAACCCGTCGGCGGCAATTTCGTCATTTTTCGCGACTGTGTCGGAATGGGCTCAAATTTGACAGGTTGATCGGAAAGAAAAATCGCACCGTTGCAATTTCGTCATTTTTCGCGACTGTATCGGAATTGGCTAAAATTTGACAAGTTGATCGGGGACAAAAATCGCGCCGTGGGCAATTTCGTCAATTTTCTCGACCGTGTCGGAATTGGCTGAAATTTGGCAGTTTGATCTGAAATAAAAATCGCTCCAGGGGCAATTTCGTCATTTTTCTCGACAGTGTCGGAATGGGCTCAAATTTGACAGGTTGATCGCAAAGAAAAATCGCACCGGAGCAATTTCGTCATTTTTCGCGACTGTGTCGGAATTGGCTAAAATTTGACAGGTTGATTGGAGACAAAAATCGCGCCGGGGGCAATTTCGTCAATTTTCTCGACAGTGTCGGAATTGGCTGAAATTTGGCAGTTTGATCTGAAATAAAAATCGCGCCGGGGGCAATTTCGTCATTTTTCGCGACAGTGTCGGAATTGGCTAAAATTTGACAAGTTGATCGGGGACAAAAATCACGCCGTGGGCAATTTCGTCAATTTTCTCGACCGTGTCGGAATTGGCTGAAATTTGGCAGTTTGATCTGAAATAAAAATCGCGCCGGGGGCAATTTCGTTATTTTTCTCGACTGTGTCGGAACGGGCACAAATTTGACAGGTTGATCGGAAACAAAAGTCCCACCAGGGGCAATTTCGTCATTTTTCTCGACTGTGTCGAAATTTGCTGAAATTTGGCAGTTTGATCGGAAATAAAAATCCCGTCGGCGAAAATTTCGTCATTTTTCGCGACTGTGTTGGAATGGGCTCAAATTTGACAGGTTGATCGGAAAGAAAAATCGCACCGGAGCAATT
>NW_019266515.1:5193-7267 GCF_002742605.1 Olea europaea var. sylvestris | reverse complement strand
TGACTCTGTCGCGAAAAATGACGAAATTGCCTCCGGCGCGATTTTTTTTTTCTGATCAATCTGTCAAATTTTTGCCCATTCCAACACCGCCGCGAAAAATGACAAAATTGAGCCCGGCACGATTTTTGTTTCCGCCCAATCAGTCAAATTTGAGCCCATTCCGACACCGTCGCGAAAAATGACGAAATTGCCCACGGCGCGATTTTTGTTTACGATCAATCAGTAAAATTTGAGCCCATTCCGACACCATCGCGAAAAATGGCGAAATTGCCCCCGGAGCGATTTTTGTTTCCCATCAATCAGTCAAATTAAACCGATTCCGACACCGTCGCGAAAAATGACGAAATTGCCCACGGCGCGATTTTTGTTTCAGATCAATCTGTCAAATTTTTGCCCATTCCCACATCGTCGCGAAAAATGACGAAATTGCCCCCGGGGCGATTTTTGTTTCCGATTAATCTGTCAAATTTTAGCCGATTCTGACTCTGTCGCGAAAAATGACGAAATTGCCTACGGCGCGATTTTTTTTTCTGATCAATCTGTCAAATTTTTGCCCATTCCAATACCGCCGCGAAAAATGACAAAATTGACCCCGGCACGATTTTTGTTTCCGCCCAATCAGTCAAATTTGAGCCCATTCCGACACCGGCGCGAAAAATGACGAAATTGCCCATGGCGCGATTTTTGTTTCCGATCAATCAGTAAAATTTGAGCCCATTCCGACACCATCGCGAAAAATGGCGAAATTGCCCCGGGAGCGATTTTTGTTTCCCATCAATCAGTCAAATTAAACCGATTCCGACACCGTCGCGAAAAATGACGAAATTGCCCACGGCGCGATTTTTGTTTCAGATCAATCTGTCAAATTTTTGCCCATTCCCACATCGTCGCGAAAAATGACGAAATTGCCCCAGGGGCGATTTTTGTTTCCGATCAATCAGTCAAATTTGAGCACATTCCGACACCGTCGCGAAAAATGACGAAATTGCCCTCGGCGCGATCTTTGTTTTCGATTAAACTGTCAAATTTTAGCCGATTCCAACACCGTCGCGAAAAATGACGAAATTACCCCCGTCGAGATTTTTATTTCCGATTAATCTGTCAAATTTTAGCCGATTCTGACTCTGTCGCGAAAAATGACGAAATTGACTCCGGCGCGATTTTTTTTTCTGATCAATCTGTCAAATTTTTGCCCATTCCAACACCGCCGCGAAAAATGACAAAATTGACCCCGGCACGATTTTTGTTTCCGACCAATCAGTCAAATTTGAGCCCATTCCGACACCGTCGCGAAAAATGACGAAATTGCCCACGGCGCGATTTTTGTTTCCGATCAATCAGTAAAATTTGAGCCCATTCCGACACCATCGCGAAAAATGGCGAAATTGCCCCCGGAGCGATTTTTGTTTCCCATCAATCAGTCAAATTAAACCGATTCCGACACCGTCGCGAAAAATGACGAAATTGCCCACGGCGCGATTTTTGTTTCAGATCAATCTGTCAAATTTTTGCCCATTCCCACATCGTCGCGAAAAATGACGAAATTGCCCCCGGGGCGATTTTTGTTTCCGTTTAATCTGTCAAATTTTAGCCGATTCTGACTCTGTCGCGAGAAATGACGAAATTGCCTCCGGCGCGATTTTTTTTTCTGATCAATCTGTCAAATTTTTGCCCATTCCAATACCGCCGCGAAAAATGACAAAATTGACCCCGGCACGATTTTTGTTTCCGCCCAATCAGTCAAATTTGAGCCCATTCCGACACCGGCGCGAAAAATGACGAAATTGCCCATGGCGATATTTTTGTTTCCGATCAATCAGTAAAATTTGAGCCCATTCCGACACCATCGCGAAAAATGGCGAAATTGCCCCCGGAGCGATTTTTGTTTCCCATCAATCAGTCAAATTAAACCGATTCCGACACCGTCGCGAAAAATGACGAAATTGCCCACGGCGCGATTTTTGTTTCAGATCAATCTGTCAAATTTTTGCCCATTCCCACATCGTCGCGAAAAATGACGAAATTGCCCCCGGGGCGATTTTTGTTTCCGATCAATCAGTCAAATTTGAGCACA
>NW_019266515.1:1305-1602 GCF_002742605.1 Olea europaea var. sylvestris | reverse complement strand
CTGTCAAATTTTAGCCCATTCCAACACCGTCGCGAAAAATGACGAAATTGACCCTTCGCGATTTTTGTTTCCCATCAATTAGTCAAATTTTAGCCCATTCCGACACCGTGGCGAAAAATGAGGAATTTCCCCCGGCGCGATATTTGTTTCCGATCAATCTGTCGAATTTAAACCGATTCCGACACCGTCGCGAAAAATGACGAAATTGCCCACGGCGCGATTTTTGTTTCAGATCAATCTGTCAAATTTTTGCCCATTCCCGCACCGTCGCGAAAAATGACGAAATTGCCCCCGGTA
>NW_019266515.1:1006-1111 GCF_002742605.1 Olea europaea var. sylvestris | reverse complement strand
AAAATGACGAAATTGCCCCCAGCGCGATTTTTGTTTCCGATCAATCAGTCAAATTTGAGCACATTCCGACACCGTCGCGAAAAATGACGAAATTGCCCCCGGCGC
>NW_019266515.1:0-960 GCF_002742605.1 Olea europaea var. sylvestris | reverse complement strand
GACTCCAACACCGTCGCGAAAAATGACGAAATTGCCCCCGGCGAGATTTTTGTTTCAGATCAATCTGTCAAATTTTTGCCCATTCCCGCACCGTCGCGAAAAATGACGAAATTGCCCCCGACACGATTTTTGTTTCCGATCAATCGGTCAAATTTGAGCCCATTCCGACACCGTCGCGAAACATGACGAAATTGCCCCCGGAGCGATTTTTGTTTCCGATTAATCTGTAAAATTTGAGCCCATTCCGACACCGTCGCGTAAAATGACGAAATTGCCCCGGGCGCGGTTTTTGTTTCCGATCAACTTGTCAAATTTTAGCCCATTCCAACACCGTCGTGAAAAATGACGAAATTGCCCCCAGCGCGATTTTTGTTTCCGATCAATCAGTCAAATTTTAGCCCATTCCAACACCGTCGCGAAAAATGACGAAATTGCCCCCGGCGTGATTTTTGTTTCCGATCAATTAGTCAAATTTGAGCCCATTCCGACACCGTCGCGAAACATGACGAAATTGCCCCCGGAGCGATTTTTGTTTCCGATTAATCTTTCAAATTTTAGCCGATTCCGACACCGTCGCGAAACATGACGAAATTGCACCTAGAGCGATTTTTGTTTCCGATCAATCAATCAAATTTTAGCCCATTCCGACACCGTCGCGAAAAAAGACGAAATTACCCTTGGCGCGATTTTTGTTTCCGATCAACCTGTCAAATTTTAGCCCATTCCAACACCGTCGCGAAAAATGACGAAATTGCCCCCGGAGCGTTATTTGTTTCTGATCAATCAGTCAAATTTGAGCCGATTCCGACACCGTAACGAAAAATGACGAAATTGCCCCGGCGCGATTTTTTTTTCCGATCAATCTGTCAAATTTGAGCCGATTCCGACACCGTCGCGAAAAATGACGAAATTGCCCACGGCGCGATTTTTGTTTCAGATCAATCTGTCAAATTTTTGCCC
>NW_019266514.1:0-7268 GCF_002742605.1 Olea europaea var. sylvestris | reverse complement strand
AACTTTAGGTCTGATCGTTTCCAAAAAATTGCTAGTCTAATTCAATTGGAATTGAGTGAATGAAAAGTGATTTTCGATTTCATAACTTCGGGTTTGATCATTTTCGACGAATAGCTAGTCTAATTTGATTGGAATCGAGCCAATGAAAAGGGTTTTTTGATTTCATGATAACTTCGGGTTTGTTCTTTTTTGTCAAAATGCTAGTCTAATTCGATTGGAATCGAGCCAACGAAAAGTGGTTTTTGATTTCATGATAACTTCGGGTTGGTTCGTTTTCGACGTATTGCTAGTCTAATTCAATTGGAATCGAGCCAATGAAAAGTGGTTTTTGATTTCATGATAACTTTGGGTTTGATCGTTTTCGGCGAATTGCTAGTCTAATTCAATTGGAATAGAGCTAGCGAAAAGGGGTTTTGATTTCATGATAACTTCGAGTTTGTTCATTTTTGGCAAATATCTAGTCTTAGTCAATTAGAATCGAGCCAGTGAAAAGTGGCTTTCGATTTCATGATAACATCAGGTTTGTTCGTCTTTGGCAAATTGCTAGTCTAATTCGATTGGAATCGAGCCAGCAGAAAGTGGTTTTTGATTTCATGATAACATCGGGTTTGTTCATCTTTGCCAAATTGCTAGTCTAATTTGATTGGAATCAAGCCAATGAGAAGTAGTTTTTTATTTCATGAAAACTTTGGGTTTGTTCGTTTTTGGCGAATTGCTAGTCTAGTTCGATTGGAATTGAGGCAATGAGAAGTGGTTTTAGATTTCACGATGAGCTCGGGTTTGTTCATTTCTTACGAAATGCTAGTCTTTTTCGATTGGAGTCGAGCCAATGAAAAGTAGTTTTGATTTCATGATAACTTCGGGTTTGTTTGTTTTGGCGAATTACTAGTCTAATTCGATTGTAATCGAGCCAATGAAAAGTGGTTTTTGATTTCATGATAACTTCGGGTTTGTTCGTTTTTTTGCAAAATGCCAGTCTAATTCGATTGGAATCGAGCCAATGAAAATTAGATTTTAATTTCATGATGACTTGGATTTGTTCGTTTTTGGCGAATTGCTATTCTAATTCGATTGGAATCGAGGCAATGAAAAGTGGTTTTTGATTTCGTGATAACTTCGGGTCTGTTCGTTTCCGGCAAATTGCTAGTCTAATTCAATTGGAATCGAGACAATGAAAAGTGGTTTTTGATTTCACTGTAACATCGGGTTTGTTCGTCTTTGGCGAATTGCTAGTCTAATTCAATTGGAATCTAGTCAATGAAAAGTGGTTTTTCATTTCATGATACCTTCGGATTTGTTTATTTATGGCTAATTGCTAGTCTTATTCGATTGGAATCGCAGCAATGAATAGTGGTTTTTGATTTCATTATAACTTAGAGTTTGATCATTTTCGACGAATGGCTAGTCTAATTCGATTGGATACGAGACAATGAAAAGTTGCTTTCAATTTCATGATATGTTCGAGTTTGATCATTTTCGAAAAATTGATATTCTAATTCGATTGGAATCGAGCCAATAAAAAGTGGTTTTGATTTCATGATAACTTCGGGTTTGTTCGTTTTTGGCGAATTGCTAGTCTAATTCGATTGGAATCGAGCCAATGAAAAGTGGTTTTTGATTTCATGATAACTTCGGGTTTGTTCATTTTCGACGAATTGCTAGTCTAATTCGATTGGAATCGAGCCAATGAAAAGTGGCTTTCGATTTCGTGATAACTTCTTGTTTGATCTTCTTTGGCAAATTGCCAGTATAATTCGATTGGAATCGAGCCAACGAAAAGTTATTGTTGATTTCAAGATAACTTCGGGTTTGTTCGATTTTGGTAAATTGCTAGTCAAATTCGATTGGAATCGATCCAATAAAAAGTGGTTTTTGATTTCATGATAACTTCGGGTTTATTCATTTTTTGCGAAATGCTAGTCTAATTCGATTGGAATCGAGCCAATGAAAAGTGGTTTATGATTTCAAGATAATTTTGGATTTGTCCATTTTTGGAAATTGCAAGTCTAATTCGATTGGAATCGAGCCAATGAAAAGTTGTTTTTGATTTCAAGATAACTTCGAGTTTGTTCGATTTTGGCAAATTGCTAGTCAAATTCGATTGGAATCGATCCAATGAAAAGTGGTTTTTCATTACATGATAGCTTCGGGTTTGTTCGTGTTTGGCAAATTTCCAGTCTAATTCGATTGTAATCGAGCCAATGAAAAGTGGTTTTTGATTTCATGATAACTTCTGGTTTGATCATTTTCGATGATTTGCTAGTCTAATTCGATTGGAATCGAGCCAAAGAAAAGTGATTTTCAATTTCATGATAACTTAGGATTTGTTCATTTTTTGCGAAATGCTAGTCTAATTCGATTGGAATCGAGCCAATGAAAAGTGGTTTACGATTTCACGATAGTTTTGGATTTGTCCTTTTTTGGAAATTACAAGTCTAATTCGATTGGAATCGAGCCAACGAAATGTTGCTTTTGATTTCATGATAACTTCATGTTTGATCATTTTCGGCAAATTGCTACTCTAATTCGATTGGAATTGAGCCAATCAAAAGTTGTTTTCGATTTCATGATGACTTCGGGTTTGTTCATTTTCGACAAATTGCGAGTCTAATTCGATTGGAATCGAGCCAATGGCAAGTGGTTTTTGATTTCATGATAAAATAGGGTTTGTTCATTTTTTGCAAAATGCCGGTCTAATTCAATTGGAATTGAGCCAAAGAAAAGTAGTTTTTAATTTCATGATGACTTTGAGTTTGTTCGTTTTTAACGAATCACTAGTCTAATTCGATTGGAATCGAGCCAATGAAAAGTGATTTTTGATTTCATGATAACTTCGGGTTTGTTTGTTTTCGGCTAATTGCTAGTCTAATTCTATTGGAATCGAGCCAATGAAAGTGGTTTTTGATTCCATGATCACATCGGGTTTGTTCATTTTTTGTGTACTGCTCGTCTAATTCGATTGGAATCGAGCCAATGAAAAGTTGTTTTTGATTTCATGATAACTTCGGGTTTGTTCGTGTTTGGCGAATTGCCAGTCTATTTCGATTGGAATCGAGCCAATGAAAAGTGGTTTTTGATTTCATGATAACTTCTGGTTTGATCATTTTCGACGATTTGCTAGTCTAATTCGATTGGAATCGAGCCAATGAAAAGTGGTTTTTGATTTCATGATAACTTCTGGTTTGATCATTTTCGACGATTTGCTAGTCTAATTCGATTGGAATCGAGCCAAAGAAAAGTGATTTTCGATTCCATGATTACTTCGGGTTTGATCGTTTTCAGTAAATTGCTGGTCTAATTCGAATGGATTAGAGCCATTGAAAAGTTTCTTTCGATTTAACAATAACTTCACGTTTGTTCGTCTTTGGCAAATTGCTAGTCTAATTCGATTGGACTCAAGCCAATGAAAAGTGATTTTTGATTTCATGATAACTTCGGGTTTCTTCGTTATCGGCTAATTGCTAGTCTACTTCGATTGGGATCGAGCCAATGAAACGTGGTTTTTGACTTCATGATAACTTCGGGTTTGATCATTTTCGACGAATTGCTAGTCTAATTCGATTGGAGTGGGGCCATTAAAAAGTGGCTTTTGATTTCATGATAACTTCGGGTTTGATCGTTTTCAAAAAATTGCTAGTCTAATTCGATTAGAATTGAGCCAATGAAAAGTGACTTTCGATTTCATGATTACGTCGGGTTTGATCGTTTTCGGCAAATTGCTAGTCTAATTCGATTGGATTCGAGCCATTGAAAAGTGGCTTTCGATTTAACGATAACTTCGGGTTTGATCGTTTTCAAAAAATTGCTAGTCTAATTCGATTGGAATCGAGCCAATGAAAAGTGGTTTTCGATTTCATGATTACTTCGGGTTTGATCATTTTCGGCAAATTGCTAGCCTAATTCGATTGGAATCGACCCAATGAAAAGCGGCTTTCGATTTCATAATAACTTTAGGTCTGATCGTTTCCAAAAAATTGCTAGTCTAATTCAATTGGAATTGAGTGAATGAAAAGTGATTTTCGATTTCATGATAACTTCGGGTTTGATCATTTTCGACGAATAGCTAGTCTAATTTGATTGGAATCGAACCAACGAAAAGTGGTTTTTGATTTCATGATAACTTCGGGTTTGTTCGTTTTCGACGTATTGCTAGTCTAATTCGATTGAAATCGAGCCAATGAAAAGTGGTTTTTGATTTCATGATAACTTTGGGTTTGTTCGTTTTTGGCGAATTGCCAGTCTAGTTCGATTGGAATCGAGGCAATGAAAAGTGGTTTTTGATCTCACGATGAGCTCGGGTTTGTTCATTTCTTACGAAATGCTAGTCTTTTTCGATTGGAATCGAGCCAATGAAAAGTAGCTTTGATTTCATGACAACTTCGGGTTTGTTTGTTTTTGGCGAATTACTAGTCTAATTCGATTGGAATCGAGCCAATGAAAAGTGGTTTTTGATTTCATGATAACTTCGGGTTTGTTCGTTTTTTGTAAAATGCCAATCTAATTCGATTGGAATCGAGCCAATGAAAATTAGATTTTAATTTCATGACGACTTGGATTTGTTCATTTTTGGCGAATTGCTAGTCTAATTCGATTGGAATCGGGGCAATGAAAAGTGGATTTTGATTTCGTGATAACTTCGGGTTTGTTCATTTCCGCCTAATTGCTAGTCTAATTCGATTGGAATCGAGCCAATGAAAAGTGGTTTTTGATTTCATGATAACTTCGGGTTTGTTCTTCTTTGGCAAATTGCTAGTCTAATTCGATTGGAATCGAGACAATGAAAAGTGGTTTTTGATTTCACTGTAACATCGGGTTTGTTCGTCTTTTGCGAATTGCTAGTCTAATTGAATTGGAATCGAGTCAATGAAAAGTGGTTTTTCATTTCATGATACCTTCAAGTTTGTTTATTTTTGGCTAATTGCTAGTCTTATTCGATTGGAATCACGGCAATGAAAAGTTGTTTTTGATTTCATTATAACTTAGAGTTTGATCATTTTCGACAAATGGCTAGTCTGATTCGATTGGATTCGAGCCAATGAAAAGTTGCTTTCGATTTCATGATAACTTCGAGTTTGATCGTTTTCGAAAAATTGATATTCTAATTTGATTAGAATCGAGCCAATAAAAAGTGGTTTTGATTTCATGATAACTTTGGGTTTGTTCTTTTTTGGTGAATTGCTAGTCTAATTCGATTGGAATCGAGCCAATGAAAAGTGGTTTTTGATTTCATGAAAACTTTGGTTTTGTTCATTTTCAGCTAATTGCTAGTCCAATTCGATTGGAATCGTGCCAATGAAAAGTGGCTTTCGACTTCTTGATAACTTTGGGTTTGATCGTTTTCGAAAAATTGCTAGTCTAATTCGACTGGAACCGAGCCAATGAAAAGTGATTTTTGATTTCATTATAACTTCGGGTTTGATCGTTTTTCGCTAATTGCTAGTCTAATTCGATTCGAATCGAGCCAATGATAAGTGGTTTTTGATTTCCTGATAACTTGGGTTTGATCGTTTTTGGCGAATTACTAGTCTAATTTGATTGGAATAGTGCCAATGAAAAGGAATTTTGATTTAATGATAACTTCGGTTTTGTTCGTTTTTGGCGAATTGCTAGTCTTATTCGATTAGAATCGAGCCAATGAAAAGTGACCTTCGATTTCATGATAACATCGGGTTTGTTCTTCTTTGGAAAATTACTAGTCTAATTTGATTGCAATGAGCCAATGAAAAGTTTTTTTTTTCATTTCATGATAACTTCGGGTTTGTTCGTTTTTGAAGAATTGCTAGTCTAGTTCGATTGGCATCGAGCCAATGAAAAGTGGTTTTTGATTTCAAGATGACTTCGGGTTTGTTCATTTTTTACGAAATGCTAGTCTATTTCGATTGGAATCGAGCCAATGGAAAGCAGCTTTTCATTTCATGATAACTTTGGGTTTGTTCGTTTCTGGCGAATTGCTAGTCTAGTTCGATTGGAATCGAGGCAATGAAAAGTGGTTTTTGATTTCATGATAACTTCGGGTCTGTTCGTTTTTTGCAAAATGCCAATCTAATTCGGTTGGAATTGAGCCAATGAAAAGTAGTTTTTAATTTCATGATTACTTCGGTTTGTTCATTTTTGACGAATCGCTAGTCTAATTCGATTGGAATCGAGGTAATGAAAAGTGATTTTTGATTTCATGGTAACTTCGGGTTTGACCATTTTCGACGAATTGTTAGTCTAACTCGATTGGATCCGAGCCAATGAAAAGTGACTTTCGATTTCATGATAACCTCGGGTTTGATCATTTTCAAAAAATTGCTAGTCTAGTTCGATTGGAATCGTGCCAATGAAAAGTGGTTTTTGATTTCACGACAACATCGGGTTTGTTCATCTTTGCCGAATTGCTAGTTTAATTCGATTGGAATCGAGACAATGAAAAGTGGTTTTTGATTTCACTGTAACATCGGGTTTGTTCGTCTTTGGCGAATTGCTAGTCTAATTCAATTGGAATCGAGTCAATGAAAAGTGGTTTTTCATTTCGTGATACCTTCGGGTTTGTTTGTTTTCGGCTAATTGCTAGTCTTATTCGATTGGAATCGCGGCAATGAAAAGTGGTTTTTGATTTCATTATAACTTAGAGTTTGATCATTTTCGACGAATGGCTAGTCTAATTCGATTGGATTCGAGCCAATGAAAAGTTTCTTTCGATTTCATGATAACTTCGCGTTTGATCATTTTCGAAAAATTGATATTCTAATTCGATTGGAATCGAGCCAATAAAAAGTGGTTTTGATTTCATGATAACTTCGGGTTTGTTCGTTTTTGGCGAATTGCTAGTCTAATTAGATTGGAATCGAGCCAATAAAAGTGGTTTTTGATTTCATGATAACTTTGGGTTTGGTCATTTTTGACGAATTGCTAGTCTAATTCGATTGGAATCAAGCCAATGAAAAGTGACTTTCGATTTCATGATAACTTCTTATTTGATCATCTTTGGCAAATTGCCAGTCTAATTCGATTTGAATCGAGCCAACGAAAAGTTGTTTTTGATTTCAAGATAACTTCAGGTTTGTTCGATTTTGGCAAATTGCTAGTCAAATTCGATTGGAATTGATCCAATGAAAAGTGGTTTTTGATTTCATGATAACTTCGAGTTCTAGTCTAATTCGATTGGAATGGAGCCAATAAAAAGTGGTTTTCGATTTCATCATGACTTCAAGTTTGTTCGTTTTCGAAAAATTGCTAGTCTAATTCGATTGGAATCGAGCCAATGAAAAGTGGCTTTCGATTCC
>NW_019266513.1:0-7271 GCF_002742605.1 Olea europaea var. sylvestris | reverse complement strand
ACTTATCCAAATTTGATTCTGTTGAACTCGACTGTCAATTAAAGGTCCAAAACTACTTGAAATCGATTTGACCCTAAGGAGTACCGAAATCCAAAGTAAATGAACTCTTTTCGAGTTTCATTAATACATTGACTCAATGGGTGTTCGATTCCCCCCTCTCCCCCCGTTTTTCAGAAAATACGTTTTGTAATATTAATTTTTTGGAGAATGTGTGAATAAAAATAGGAAAAAGTTTTGAATTTATACATAAAATTATTTTATTGGAAGAATATATAATTGGAAATAAATTTGAAAAAAAAAATGCATTTTCATATGATGAAACTCAAACAAGGGCTTATTTTCATTCTTTCTGGTACTGATTATTTCTTGTATGGTCGATTATGGATCATAATCGATGTTAAAAACAATATATGTAAATTGATTCATGTTGGACTTCGTAGAGTCCAATCATATTTGATCATGTTAATCTTCATGCTCTATAAAGATTTTTGGAGTAAAAGGAGTTAGCAAACCTCATATTCGTCTTCACTTGCAATAAAAGTTGATAAGGACTCCTTCAAAGTGATGGCAAAAATAGAATTTTTTTATTTTATTTTTAAGATCCATGTTTAGATTCAGAAGTTCAGTTAGATGTGCTAAGGTAGCAAAAATTATATTTTTTGTGCAAATTTTAGTTTAAATTTTGTTATTATTTTTTCAAATTAAAGACACCTAGATAGAAATCAATAGACTCCATATGCCAATTTTGAAGCCGAATGTTTACTATCATCTTAATGAAAAGAGTAATGTTGTTTAACCCTATTAAGGTTGCAACCTCAGTACAGATTGCGCTAATGTGATATTAATTGATATGTAGAATTAAATAATTCATTTAATTTCATATTTCATGTAATCTATCGTCTAATACCACATAAATTGAGGTTGCAATCCCTGTGAAGCTATGTAGTATTACTCAAATGAAAAAGCAATAATTCCTTCCATTAAGTGGAAGGTCAATGATGTCTACTTTTGTACAGGATTTTTTTTTTCTTTTTTTATAAGTTTTGACAGAAAATTCCTCTAATAACTTACTAAAAAATAATAAAGAATGAAGTAAGCATAAATGTCTAGCATCAACGTCGATATAATCACCGAGGCTTCTCCATCGATTATTAGGGACCAAAATGTAACATTCATTCCCAATGGTATCGCCGATGGTAATGTCATCAATAATCGATTGAAATCAATGGTTTTGAGTCTGAGTTACAGTAACTCAACGGGAATCTCTATTATTCACATCTTCAAGTTAATAAAATAAAAAGTTACGGGTAATTGGCGCAAAACATCCTTACCTTTCGAGGTTATTGTGGAAAATGTCCCTACCTTTCATTTTTTGGCATTTTTGCCCTTATTTACCACCTTTCTTGCGCTGAAGGTCCTTTTCACTGTTTTTTGACGATTTTGCCCTCTATTCAAATAAAAGAAAAAGAATAGAATAGAAAACAAAAGAATTAATTGCAACTAATACCCCAAAATTTCAAAAAGTTACAAATTAGTAATAAATATAGGAGTTAATAGCCCAAATGGTTATTAAACTTTGCCAAAGGTCCAAAAAGGTCATTGAACTTTTTTAAATACAAAAAGAAAAAAAAAACCAACAAAAACCAACAAAAAAAATTGAAGAAACGGGCCCCACCAACAAAAAAAAGGACCAAAAATAATAAAAATAAAAATAAAATAAGGAATGTGAAAATGGAGGAAGGTGAAAAGTAAACCAAAAATTATTTTTTATTTTTTCAATCATACATTTTTAATCAAAATTTATTGAAAATTTTATTTTTAAAAATAAAGAAAAAAAAATACAGATTAGTTTTGCTAAAAATAAAATTTTCAATAAATTTTGATTAAAAATGTACGATTGAAAAAATAAAAAATAATTTTTGATTTACTTTTCACCTTCCTCCATTTTCACATTCCTTATTTTATTTTTATTATTATTATTTTTGGTCCTTTTTTTTGTTGGTGGGGCTCGTTTCTTCAATTTTTTTTGTTGGTTTTGTTGGTTTTTTTTTCTTTTTGTATTTAAAAAAGTTCAATGACCTTTTTGGACCTTTGGCAAAGTTTAGTAACCATTTGGGCTATTAACTCCTATATTTATTACTAATTTGTAACTTTTTGAAATTTTGGAGTATTAGTTGCAATTAATTCTTTTGTTTTCTATTCTATTCTTTTTCTTTTATTTGAATAGAGGGCAAAATCGTCAAAAAACAGTGAAAATGACCTTCAGCGCAAGAAAGGTGGTAAATAAGGGCAAAAATGCCAAAAAATGAAAGGTAGGGACGTTTTCTACAATAACCTCGAAAGGTAAGGATGTTTTGCGCCAATTACCCAAAAAGTTACTCTTCTTTAATAGGTCTGAGCACAGTTTGGTTTAAGTTAGTTTCAACTCTAACTCAAAATCAAAACCAAATTAGTTTGTTTGGACATATTTCAAACCAAATCAACCTACTCTAACTCTTAAACTGAACCAAATCGAATTGGACTTTCTGTCCAAATTAATTTTTTTTAAAAGTAATTGTTTGAATTTTAGGCGCACTTAAATTACAGTGTTGGTTTCGACTCCAACCCAAAATCAAAACCAAATTAGTTAGTTTGGACAAATTTCAAACCAAATCACCAACTCTAACTCTTAAACCGAACCATATCGGATTGGACTTTCTGTCCAAATTAATTTTTTGAAAGAGATTGTTTGAATTTTAGACACACTTAAATTACAAAAACTAAAATAACCAAATAATTTTATATTATAAGAACTATTGATTAACAAATAAAATTAGATTAACAAAGATGGATGAACAGAAAACTTAAAAATTTTATTACTCTTTTATATATTATGTAGTCTGACTATCTGAATATAGAAAAAAATGTTAAGTATGACATAATAAACTTGTGAAATAAAATTTTCAGTGCTATTACTTACCAGCAACATCATAGATTGGAGGGAATCGAGAGATAGTTATTAGATTATAGTTTATCTTTCGATTTTTATTTTTCTTTAAAAAAAAAGAGAGAAAAAAAAAAGGGTGAACACATAAGAGGATTGGATTGGTTTGGTTAAACAACGGTTTGAGACTTCAAATCATCAAACCATAACTGAACCGACCTACCATGATTTTGTTTAAAAGAAAAAACCAAGCCAAGCTAATTACTTGCGTCGAACCCACTCGAGTCGGTTCGGTTTGATTGGTTTAGTCAATTTTTCAATTTTGCCCAGGCCTATTTAATACAATGTAGTTAACTTCCATGCATTGAATCTTAGTTCTGTATATCTCTAAGCAAATTCATGGATACCATCATTATCATACAGAACACTCCATGCAGTAGAGAATTCACTTAGTAAACCTAAAAGTAAGCGAAAAAATACGATCTTCTTTATGTACGGCATCATTTGAAGTGTAACTACTTTGGGTAGAACTCACCCTTAAAATCGACTCACAAAGCTGACTCAAATCACCATGGATTCTGTGGCATCAATGCCAGTTGCCTTTCTTCGGTCGTATTCTAAGAAGAAATCCCTAGAAGGGGAAAAATAACATATAGCTAAATGCCTAAGAGAGCAGGGTCCAGGAAAGCTTCTAGAGCAGAGGGTGCTCAATGAGTTATAAACGCACAAATTAAGCATCAGCCTAGCTACGTGGAATACAATTAGAGCCATTACTTGAAAGTCACAGACCTTGTCGTAAGTTTACCGGCCGAGAGAATTTAGAAGATGACATTGACTTTTAGACATCAATGACTGACAACACCCGATGTTTGTGTGCAAAAATGAACCTACCTACCATGTTTGCTTCCTACTAAATTGGCTGGCACAACTGGTAGGTAACACCATGACTGGACTTTTTCTAGCAAATTCAGCATGCCTTCGCAATCTTAATATTTTACAGGATCTCATAAAATTCCAAAATCTAAAAATTCTAAAAACAGGTTACAACTTCAATCACACGTCCAAACTCACCCTTAAAATCAGTTTATATAAATTGTTACACCACATCGGGTACAATTCACCCTTAAAACCGACTAGTAAGAGAAGAGTGGCCAAATATTTATTAGTCCAAAGCGGGATACTATTTGTGTCATCAAAGCACCACTCCTAGATTGCTACTGTCTAAACTAGTAAGAGTTAAAAATTAATTATATTTACCAAGTACTTTTGTATAATTAGTTTTTAAAACATGAACATCGAATAAGATCTTGAAAACTAATTTTCCAGAAGTATTTCAACACTCAGATTTTGGCTGTAATAAACATTGCTGCTTCAAGTAAATAAACCCGAATAACCAAATTCTGACTGATGAATTAAGGCATTGCAAAAACATGATTATCCCTTAGCAATAGAAGAGTATATCTAAACTCCTGCAATCGAATCAAAGTTTTTAACTGGCACAAAAGAGGCTATAAGAATTTACATGTTCAAAAAGTATTACGAGATGTAGCAAAATTCCAGTTTTTGGCCATTCTCCCTTTGTTGCCTAAATATCCAGAGCCTGCAAAGCAAGCAGTCAGCCTAAAGCCAGTAAAAAATTCAGGAACAAACACAAAAGTTGATGTGAAATGCTGACCGCGGATGCATGAGATGCAGTAAAAGAAGTAATAAAGAAAAAATACCAGGTTCATGAATCCCCACTTTATATTAAATGAGATTCATCACTGATATTTTCAAACTAATTTAGAGGAAAAAACATAAAAAAGAACTAGATAATACAAAAAACTCGTTGACAACCATCTCATTTAAAGTTTAAGCAGTTAGAGAGAGATCACATTAATTTAGCTTCCATTTGGGAAGAATATACCGGCGTTGCAATTTATAAATAGATAGAAACGAGTGATGAATAAGTGAATAGTACTTTGGGAATGTGATGCGGACATCCATTTACTATTTATTTTCTTCCATTTACTATTTATTTTCTTTTTGGACTATTAGTTATATTCTAGTTGGATTATTATTTATATTTCTGTTATTGGGCTTGTTTAGTGGGTTTGGCCCAAGCCATTCTCTTTAGGGTTTGTGTTCTGCTATTTATTTCTGTTTTGTTTTTCATTTGAGACAGTTGATGATGAATTAGAATTGAAATATTTTTGGTGGCTTGCAGCCGTTTTCTCCCTCCCCTCTCTTCCTCTGGTTTCTTCTCCTCTTCTCCCTTCTCTCTGTTTCTCCTCCCCGTTCCTTCTTCTTTCTTTCTTATTCATCCTACATCAAATTTGGTATCAGAGCCGAACCATGGGTAATTTCTTTTCTTTAATCCAAAATTTATTCATATTTCTTTCCCAAAATCTGTTGGAACAGCACGAACTAAAAGAATATTTGGTACAGGCAGCAGCTTTTTTCTTCTTCTTCAATTTTCAGTCTTAGGTGAAAAAAAAAAATCACTGTTCACGGGGTACTGTTCACACCCGGAATTTCAGTTTTTTTTAATAGATTTTTTAGCAGTTTCAAAAAAAAATCAAAAAATCGTTACTGTTCACGGGTACTGTTCACACCCGAATTTTTTTATTTTTATTTTTTGTTTATCGTTTTCTACAGTTCCCAAAAAAAAAAAGTTGAAAAAAAAAGAAAAAAAAAAGAAAAAAAAAAAGAGAAGAAACGTCTTTTCTATTATTTACAGGTACATCTTTTATTCTGGTTGATCTGGCTTGACTACTTCGACGAACGAAAGGGAAGTTCTTGCTTTTATTTATTGTTGGTTTATATTACTGTTTCATTTTGAAATTGCATCAATTAAATTTTTGTGCTGTTACTGACCTATTTTTATCTAAACTCACGTAATTGGATCCATTGACCTCGTTAAATCTCACTTTAACCTGCTTATTTTACGTGATTAGGTTTTGACTAGTATTTGACCATTGCTTTATTATTTTACATATACCAGCAGTACTAGCTTGTTGTATATAATTTTAGTCCCAAAATTTAAATTTAAAAAAAAAAATTAGCTCAAATTTTCATTTTCCATTACTTGCACTTTTTGTTCGTTGATCTCTCTATTGCATGTCATTAAGTTGCTATTACAGTGCATGTAGTTACATATTGGTCATCTTGTCACTTCTAGCTCTAGTACCTTAAACATGAACCCCTCACAATTCGATGCACTCACCCGACAAATAGCGGCTATTCAAACTCAAATGACCGCTACTCTTAAAGAAAGTAAGGTCCTATCTGCTAGTTTGAAAAATTTTAAACACATCCCTCATTCGATTGATATTGATAATTTTAAGGTGTCCCATAATCGACAACATTGTCGACAAGCTAATCAAAAATACTTTCGACCCGATCGGAAGGATAGGGATAGGAATAGGGATCAGATTCGTGAGCGAAAATGAGATAATTTTGAAATTCTTACTCAATGGAATGCCCTTAAACAAAGAAATCAATTAGTGACTGAGTATATTGCGCAATTTGAGGAATTTCGAACCAAATGTCATTTAATTGAGGATGAGAGCAAGACTTTGAGTAGGTTTAGCCAAGGTCTGAGAGATGATCTTAAGCGCGAGCTTTTCCTTTGAGGTGTCACTACTCTTTATCACGCTTACTCTTTAGCTCCAGATTATGAGTTGATTATTAGTACTCCATATGAAAAAGGTGGTTCTCCGTCGCTCACCCATCTCATTAGCGTCGCCTCATCATAAGTCTATCATAAAACCGTCTCCGTCTAATGTTCCTCCTATTTGGAAAAATAATTGTAAAGGTCGTGATAGTCCAAGATCTTCTTTTCCATGTAGAAAGCATATGGACAATCATTCTTCGGTGTCATTGGCTCCAATTCCTCCCGTTAAGTCCCTTCTAGGTCCTCCCCCGTCTGATATTCCTCCAATTTTGAAAAATAAGGGTAAAAATTTTGATAATCATCATTTGACTTCATTGGCTCCACCTCCTCCCGTTAAGTCCCTTCTAGGACCTCCCCCTTCTAATGGTTCTCCAATTTTGAAAAATCAGGGTAGAATTTCTGAAACTCCAAGGTCTTCTTCTCACTTGTTGTGCGTCAACTGTAAAGACTTTGGTCACATTTCTTCTAAATGTCCTAATCGAACCCTAGTCATGAAAGAACGAAATAATGTAATAGAGGAGCCGTTAGAAGATCTAGTCTATGAACCTAAACTTGAAGATTTTGATGACTTGGATAATAGTAAGGACACTTCCTTAGGTGGAATCCAGAGTCTTCTCGAGACTTTGGATACTATATCCCTTATCTCCGACAATTCTCGATCACATGTTATATGTCATACCCTTACCCAAGTTA
>NW_019266512.1:0-7271 GCF_002742605.1 Olea europaea var. sylvestris | reverse complement strand
TTCTCGACTGTGTCGGAATGGGCTCAAATTTGACAGGTTGATCGAGAACAAAAATAGCGCTGGGTGTAATTTCGTCATTTTTCACGACTGTGTCAGAATTGGCTAAAATTTGATTGGTTGATCGGAAACAAAAATCGAGCCGTGGGCAATTTCGTCATTTTTCTCGACTGTGTCGGAATTGGCTGAAATTTGACAGTTGATCTGAAATAAAAATCGCGCCGGGGTCAATTTCTTCATTTTTCTCGACTGTGTCGGAATGGGCTCAAATTTGACAGGTTGATCGGAAACAAAAATCGCGCCGGGGGCAATTTGGTCATTTTTCTCGACTGTGTCGGAATTGGCTGAAATTTGGCAGTTTGATCAGAAATAAAAATCACGCCGACGACAATTTCGTCATTTTCCCGACTGTGTCGGAATGGGCTCAAATTTGATAGGTTTATCGGGAACAAAAATCACACCGGGGGCGATTTCGTCATTTTTCTCGGCTGTGTCGGAATGGGCCCAAATTTGACAGGTTTATCGGGAACAAAAACCGCGCCGGGTGTAATATCGTCATTTTTCACGACTTTGTCGGAATTGCCTAAAATTTGACTTGTTGATCGGAAACAAAAACCGCGCCGGGGCCAATTTCGTCATTTTTCTCGACTGTGTCGGAATGGGCTCAAATTTGACAGGTTTATCGGGAACAAAAACCGCGCCGGGGGTAATATCGTCATTTTTCACGACTTTGTCGGAATTGCCTAAAATTTGACTTGTTGATCGGAAACAAAAACCGCGCCGGGGCCAATTTCGTCATTTTTCTCGACTGTGTCGGAATGGGCTCAAATTTGACAGGTTTATCGGGAACAAAAATCGCGCCGGGGCAATTTCGCCTTCTTTTGCGACTGTCTCGAAAGTGGCTGGAATTTAACTTGTTGATCGGAAACAAAAATCGCCCCGGGGGCAATTTCGTCATTTTTCGCGACGATGTCGGAATGGGCTGAAATTTGACTGGTTGATCGGAAACAAAAATCGCGCCGGGGGCAATTTCGTCATTTTTCTTGACTGTGTCGGAATTGGCTGAAATTTGGCGGTTTGATCGGAAATAAAAATCGCGCCGTGGGCAATTTCGTCATTTTTCTCGACAGTGTCGGAATGGGCTAAAATTTGACAGGTTGATCGGAAACAAAAATCGCGCCGCGGCAATTTCATCGTTTTTCGAGACTGTGTCGGAATTGGATAAAATTTGACAGGTTGATCTGAAATAAAAATCGCGTCGGGGGCAATTTCGTCATTTTTCTCGACTGTGTCGGAATGGGCTCAAATTTGACAGGTTTATCGGGGACAAAAACTGCGCCGGGGGCAATTTCGTCATTTTTCTCGACTGTGTCGGAATTGACGGAAATTTGGCAGTTTGATCTGAAATAAAAATCGCGCCGGGGGCAATTTCGTCATTTTTCTCGACTGTGTCGGAATGGGCTCAAATTTGATAGGTTTATCGGGAACAAAAACTGCGCCGGGGGCAATTTCGTCATTTTTCTAGACTGTGTCGGAATGGCCCAAATTTGACAGGTTGATCGGAAACAAAAATCGCGCCGGGGGCAATTTTGTCATTTTTCTCGACTGTGTCGGAATTGGCGGAAATTTGGCAGTTTAATCAGAAATAAAATTCACGCCGACAGCAATTTCGTCATTTTTCTCGACTGTGTCGGAATGGGCTCAAATTTGACAGGTTTATCGGGAACAAAAATCGCGCTGGGGGCTATTTCGTCATTTTTCTCGACTGTGTCGGAATGGGCCCAAATTTGACAGGTTTATCGGGAACAAAAATTGCGCCGGGTGTAATATCGTCATTTTTTGCTACTGTGTCGGAATTGGCTGAAATTTGACTTGTTGATCGGAAACAAAAATCACGCCGGAGGCAATTTCGCCATTTTTCTCAACTGTGTTCGAATTGGCTGAAATTTGGCAGTTTGATCGGAAATAAAAATCGCGCCGGGGGCAATTTTGTCATTTTTTCTCGACTGTGTCGGAATGGGCTCAAATTTGACAGGTTGATCGGGAACAAAAATAGCGCCGGGTGTAATTTCGTCATTTTTCGCGATTGGGTCGGAATTGGCTAAAATTTGACTGGTTGATCGGAAACAAAAATCGCGCCGGGGCAATTTCGTCATTTTTCTCGACTGTGTCGGAATGGGCTCAAATTTGACAGGTTGATCGGGGACAAAAATAGCACCGGGTGTAATTTCGTCATTTTTCGCGACTGTGTCGGAATTGGCTAAGATTTGACTGGTTGATCGGAAACGAAAACCGCGCCAGCGGCAATTACGTCATTTTTCTCGACTGTGTCGGAATGGGCTCAAATTTGATAGGTTGATCGAGAACAAAAATAGCCCTGGGTGTAATTTCGTCATTTTTCGCGACTGTGTCAGAATTGGCTAAAATTTGACTGGTTGATCGGAAACAAAAATCGCGCCGTGGGCAATTTCGTCATTTTTCTCGACTGTGTCGGAATTGGCTGAAATTTGGCAGTTTGATCGGAAATAAAAGTCGTGCCGGCAGCAATTTCGTCATTTTTCTCGACTGTGTCGGAATGGGCTCAAATTTGACAGGTTGATCGAGAACAAAAATAGCGCCGGGTGTATTTTCGCCATTTTTCGCGACTGTGTCTGAATTGGCTAAAATTTGACTGTTTGATCGGAAACAAAAATCGCGCCGGGGGCAATTTCGTCATTTTTCTCGACTGTGTCGGAATTGGCTGAAATTTGGCAGTTTGATCTGAAATAAAAATCGCGTCGGGGGCAATTTCGTCATTTTTCTCGACTGTGTCGGAATGGGCTTAAATTTGACAGGTTTGTCGGGAACCAAAACTGCGCCGGGTGTAATTTCGTCATTTTTCGCGACTGTGTCGAAATTGGCAGAAATTTGACTTGTTGATCGAAAAAAAAACCGCGCCGGGGGCAATTTCGTCATTTTTCTCGACTGTGTCGGAATTGGCGGAAATTTGGCAGTTTGATCTGAAATAAAAATCGTACTGGGTGCAATTTCGTCATTTTTCTCGACTGTGTCGGAATGGGCTTAAATTTGACAGGTTTGTCGTGAACCAAAACTGCGCGGGGTGTAATTTCGTCATTTTTCGCGACTGTGTCGAAATTGGCAGAAATTTGACTTGTTGATCGAAAACAAAAACTGCGCCGGGGGCAATTTCGTCATTTTTCTCGACTGTGTCGGAATTGACGGAAATTTGGCAGTTTGATCTGAAATAAAAATCGCGCCGGGGGCAATTTCGTCATTTTTCTCGACTGTGTCGGAATGGGCTCAAATTTGATAGGTTTATCGGGAACAAAAACTGCGCCGGGGGCAATTTCGTCATTTTTCTCGACTGTGTCGGAATGACCCAAATTTGACAGGTTGATCGGAAACAAAAATCGCGCCGGGGGCAATTTTGTCATTTTTCTAGACTGTGTCGGAATTGGCTGAAATTTGGCAGTTTGATTAGAAATAAAAATCACGCCGACGGCAATTTCGTCATTTTTCTCGATTGTGTCAGAATGGGCTCAAATTTGACAGGTTTATCGGGAACAAAAATCGCACCGGGGGCAATTTCGTCATTTTTCTCGACCGTGTCGGAATGGGCTCAAATTTGACAGGTTTGTCGAGAACAAAAACAGCGCCGGGTGTAATATCGTCATTTTTCGCGACTGTGTCGGAATTGGCCAAAATTTGACTTGTTGATCGGAAACAAAAACCGCGCCGGGGGCAATTTCGTCATTTTTCTCGACTGTGTCGGAATTGGCTGAAATTTGGCAGTTTGATCGGAAATAAAAATCGCGCCGGGGGCAATTTCATCATTTTTTCTCGACTGTGTCGGAATGAGCTCAAATTTGACAGGTTGATCGGGAACAAAAATAGCGTCGGGTGTAATTTCGTCATTTTTCGCGATTGTGTCGGAATTGGCTAAAATTTGACTGGTTGATCGGAAACAAAAACCGCGTCGACGGCAATTTCGTCATTTTTCTCGACTGTGTCGGAATGGGCTCAAATTTGACAGGTTAATCGGGGACAAAAATAGCTCCGGGTGTAATTTCGTCATTTTTCGCGACTGTGACGGAATTGGCTAAGATTTGACTGGTTGATCGGAAACGAAAACCGCGCCGACGGCAATTTCGTCATTTTTCTCGACTGTGTCGGAATTGGCTGAAATTTGGCAGTTTGACCTGAAATAAAAACCGCGCCGGGGGCAATTTAGTCATTTTTTCTCGACTGTGTCGGAATTGGCTGAAATTTGGCAGTTTGACCTGAAATAAAAACCGCGCCGGGGGCAATTTAGTCATTTTTTCTCGACTGTGTCGGAATTGGCTGAAATTTGGCAGTTTGACCTGAAATAAAAACCGCGCCGGGGGCAATTTAGTCATTTTTTCTCGACTGTGTCGGAATGGGCTCAAATTTGACAGGTTTATCGGGAACAAAAATCGCGCCGGGAGCAATTTCGTCATTTTTCTCGACCGTGTCGAAATGGGCTCAAATTTGACAGGTTTGTCAAGAACAAAAATCGCGTCGGGTGTAATATCGTCATTTTTTGCGACTGTATCGGAATTGGCTAAAATTTGACTTGTTGATCGGAAACAAAAACAGCGCCGGGGGCAATTTCGTCATTTTTCTCGACTTTGTCGGAATTGGCTGAAATTTGGCAGTTTGATCGGAAATAAAAATCGCGCCGGGGGCAATTTAGTCATTTTTTCTCGACTGTGTCGGAATGGGCTCAAATTTGACAGGTTGATCGGGAACAAAAATAGTGCCGGGTGTAATTTCGTCATTTTTTGCGATTGTGTCGGAATTGGCTAAAATTTGACTGGTTGATCGGAAACAAAAACTGCGCCGAGGCTATTTCGTCATTTTTCTCGACTGTGTCGGAATTGGTTGAAATTTGGCAGTTTGATCGGAAATAAAAATCGCGCCGGGGGCAATTTCGTCATTTTTTATCGACTGTGTCGGAATGGGCTCAAATTTGACAGGTTGATCGAGAACAAAAATAGCGCTGGGTGTAATTTCGTCATTTTTCGCGACTGTGTCAGAATTGGCTAAAATTTGATTGGTTGATCGGAAACAAAAACTGCGCCGAGGCTATTTCGTCATTTTTCTTGACTATGTCGGAATTGGCTGGAATTTGGCAGGTTGATCGGAAATAAAAATCGCGCTGGGGGCAATTTTGTCATTTTTCTCGACTGTGTCGGTATTGGCTGAAATTTGGCAGTTTGATCGGAAATAAAAATCGCGCCAGGGGCAATTTCGTCATTTTTCTCGACTGTGTCGGAATGTGCCGAAATTTGACAGGTTGATCGGAAACAAAAATCGCGCTGGGGGCAATTTCGTCATTTTTCTTGACTGTGTCGGAATTAGCTGAAATTTGGCTGTTTGATCGGAAATAAAAATCGCGCCGGGGGCAATTTCGTCATTTTTCTCGACAGTGTCGGAATGGGCTAAAATTTGACAGGTTGATCGGAAACAAAAATCGCGCCACGGCAATTTCGTCGTTTTTCGAGACTGTGTCGGAATTGGATAAAATTTGACAGGTTGATCGGAAACAAAAATCGCTCCGGGGGCAATTTCGTCATTTTTCTCGACTGTGTCGGAATGGGCTCAAATTTGACAGGTTGATCGGGGACAAAAATAGCGCCGGGTGTAATTTCGTCATTTTCGCGACTGTGTCGGAATTGGCTAAGATTTGACTGGTTGATCGGAAACGAAAATCGCGCCGGGGCAATTTCGTCATTTTTCTCGACTGTGTCGGAATTGGCTGAAATTTGGCAGTTTGATCTGAAATAAAAATCGAGCCGGGGGCAATTTCGTCATTTTTATCGATTGTGTCGGAATGGGCTGAAATTTGACAGGTTGATCGGAAACAAAAATCGCGCTGGGGCAATTTCGTCATTTTTCGCGACTGTGTCAGAATGGGCTCAAATTTGACAGGTTTATCGGGAACAAAAACCGCGCCGGGTGTAATATCGTCATTTTTCGCGACTGTGTCGGAATTGGCTGAAATATGACTTGTTGATCGAAAACAAAAACCGCGCCGGGGGCAATTTCGTCATTTTTCTCGACTGTGTCAGAATTGGCTGAAATTTGGCAGTTTGATCGGAAATAAAAATCGCGCCGGGGGCAATTTCGTCATTTTTCTCGACTGTGTCAGAATTGGCTGAAATTTGGCAGTTTGATCGGAAATAAAAATCGCGCCGGGGGCAATTTCGTCATTTTTCTCGACTGTGTCAGAATTGGCTGAAATTTGGCAGTTTGATCGGAAATAAAAATCGCGCCGGGGGCAATTTCGTCATTTTTCTCGACTGTGTCAGAATTGGCTGAAATTTGGCAGTTTGATCGGAAATAAAAATCGCGCCGGGGGCAATTTCGTCATTTTTCTCGACTGTGTCAGAATTGGCTGAAATTTGGCAGTTTGATCGGAAATAAAAATCGCGCCGGGGGCAATTTCGTCATTTTTCTCAACTGTGTCGGAATGGGCTTAAATTTGACAGGTTTGTCGGGAACTAAAACTGTGCCGGGTGTAATTTCGTCATTTTTCGCGACTGTGTCGGAATTGGCTAAGATTTGACTGGTTGATCGGAAAGAAAATCGAGCCGCGGCAATTTCGTCATTTTTCTCGACTGTGTCGGAATTGGCTGAAATTTGGCAGTTTGATCTGAAATAAAAATCGCGCCTGGGGCAATTTCGTCATTTTTATCGACTGTGTCGGAATGGGCTGAAATTTGACAGGTTGATCGGAAACAAAAATCGCGCTGGGGGCAATTTCGTCATTTTTCGCGACTGTGTCAGAATGGGCTCAAATTTGATAGGTTTATCGGGAACAAAAACTGCGCCGGGGGCAATTTCGTCATTTTTCTCGACTGTGTCGGAATTGTCGGAAATTTGGCAGTTGGATCTGAAATAAAAATCGCGCCGGGGGCAATTTCGTCATTTTTCTCGACTGTGTCGGAATGGGCTCAAATTTGACAGGTTTATCGGGAACAAAAACTGCGCCGGGGGCAATTTCGTCCTTTTTCTCGACTGTGTCGGAATTGACGGTAATTTGGCAGTTTGATCTGAAATAAAAATCACGCCGGGGGCAATTTCGTCATTTTTCTCGACTGTGTCGGAATGGGCTCAAATTTGATAGGTTTATCGGGAACAAAAACTGCGCAGGGGGCAATTTCGTCGTTTTTCTCGAATGTGTCGGAATTGGCTGAAATTTGGCAGTTTGATCTGAAATAAAAATCGCGTCGTGGGCAATTTCGTCATTT
>NW_019266511.1:7114-7271 GCF_002742605.1 Olea europaea var. sylvestris | reverse complement strand
TGACGTATGAGGGATTTTAACCATTTTTTGAGGAACGTGCACCTAGATATTTGGACTAACGGCGTTCGAAGAATTGAGCATTGGTTTTGCAGACAGTGTCCGTTTTTGGGGCCATAAGTACTTTTCGGAAATGTAGAGACCATTTTGGGTTTAGCTT
>NW_019266511.1:0-5859 GCF_002742605.1 Olea europaea var. sylvestris | reverse complement strand
TCGTGACGTATGAGGGATTTTAACCATTTTTTGAGGAACGTGCACCTAGATATTTGGACTAACGGCGTTCGAAGAATTGAGCATTGCTATTGCAGACAGTGTCCGTTTTTGGGGCCACAAGTACCTTTCGGAAATGTAGAGACCATTTTGGGTTTAGCTCACGATTTCGTAATGACGTATTAAGGTTTTCGACCATTTTTTAAAGAATGACAACTTGCATATTTGGAACTCTTGGATTCTCGACCTTTGAAGAAATGATCGTAACTTTTGCAGACGGTGTCCGTTTTGGGACCATAAGTACTTTTCGGAAATGTAGCGACCCTTCTGGATTGAACTCACCACTTCGTCGTGACGTATGAGGGATTTTAACCATTTTTTGAGGAACGTGCACCTGGATATTTGGACTGACGGCGTCCGAAGAATTGAGCATAGCTTTTGCAGACAGTGTCCATTTTTGGGGCCATAAGTACTTTTCGAAAATGTAGAGACCCTTTTGGGTTTAGCTCACGATTTCGTAATGACGTATTAAGGTTTTCTACCCTTTTTTAAAGAACGACAACTCGCATATTTGGAACTCTTGGATTGTCGACCTTCGAAGAAATGAACGTAACTTTTGCAGACGGTGTCCATTTTGGGACCATAAGTACTTTTCGGAAATGTAGCGACCCTTCTGGATTGAACTCACCACTTCGTCGTGAGGTATGAGGGATTTTAACCATTTTTTGAGGAACGTGCACCTGCATATTTGGACTGACGGCATTCGAAGAATTGAACATAACTTTTGCAGACAGTGTCCGTTTTTTGGACCATAAGTACTTTTCGAAAATGTAGCGACCGTTTTGGGTTTAGCTCACGATTTCGTAATAACGTATTAAGGTTTTTGACCATTTTTTAATGAATGACAACTCGCCTATTTGGAACACATGGATTGTCGACCTTCGAAGAAATGACCGTAACTTTTGCAGACGGTGTCCGTTTTGGGACCATAAGTACTTTTCGGAAATATAGCGACCCTTCTGGATTGAACTCACAACTTCGTCGTGACGTATGAGGGATTTTAACCATTTTTTGAGGATCGTGCACCTAGATATTTGGACTGACGGCGTTCGAAGAATTGACCATAGCTTTTGCAGACAGTGTCCATTTTTGGGGCCATAAGTACTTTTCGAAAATGTAGAAACCATTTTGGGTTTAGCTCACAATTTCGTAATGACGTATTATGGTTTTCTAACCTTTTTTAAAGAACGACAACTCGCATATTTGGAACTCTTGGATTGTCGACCTTCGAAGAAATGACCGGAAGTTTTGCAGACGGTGTCCGTTTTGGGACCATAAGTTCTTTTCGGAAATGTTGTGACTCTTCTGGATTGAACTCACAACTTCGTCGTGACGTATGAGGGGTTTTAACCATTTTTTGAGGAACTGCACCTGGATATTTGGACTGACGACGTCCGAAGAATTGACCATAGCTTTTGCAGACAGTGTACATTTTTCGGGCCATAAGTACTTTTCGGAAATGTAGAGACCATTTTGGGTTTAGCTCACGATTTCGTAATGACGTATTAAGGTTTTCTACCATTTTTTAAAGAACGACAACTCGCATATTTGGAACTCTTGGATTGTCGACCTTCGAAGAAATGACCGTACCTTTTGCAGACGGTGTCCATTTTGGGACCATAAGTACTTTTCGAAAATGTAGCGACCCTTCTGGATTGAACTCACAACTTCGTCGTGACGTATGAGGGGTTTTAACCATTTTTTGAGGAACTGCACCTGGATATTTGGACTGACGACGTCCGAAGAATTGACCATAGCTTTTGCAGACAGTGTACATTTTTCGGGCCATAAGTACTTTTCGGAAATGTAGAGACCATTTTGGGTTTAGCTCACGATTTCGTAATGACGTATTAAGGTTTTCTACCATTTTTTAAAGAACGACAACTCGCATATTTTGAACTCTTGGATTGTCGACCTTCGAAGAAATGACCGTACCTTTTGCAGACGGTGTCCGGTTTGGGACCATAAGTTCTTTTCGAAAATGTAGCGAGCCTTCTGGATTGAACTCACAACTTCGTCGTGACGTATGAGGGATTTTAACCATTTTTTGAGGAACGTGCACCTGGATATTTGGACTGACGGCGTTCGAAGAATTGACCATAGCTTTTGCAGACAGTGTCCATTTTTGGGGCCATAAATACTTTTCGAAAATGTAGGGACCATTTTGGGTTTAGCTCACGATTTCGTAATGACGTATTATGGTTTTCTAACCTTTTTTAAAGAACGACAACTCGCATATTTGGAACTCTTGGATTGTCGACCTTCGAAGAAATGACCGGAAGTTTTGCAGACGGTGTCCGTTTTGGGACCATAAGTTCTTTTCGGAAATGTAGTGACTCTTCTGGATTGAACTCACAACTTCGTCGTGACGTATGAGGGGTTTTAACCATTTTTTAAGGAACTGCACCTGGATATTTGGACTGACGGCGTCCGAAGAATTGAGCATAGCTTTTGCAGACATCGTCCATTTTTAGGGCCGTAAGTACTTTTCGGAAATGTAGAGACCATTTTGGGTTTAGCTCACGATTTCGTAATGACGTATTAAGGTTTTCTACCATTTTTTAAAGAACGACAACTCGCATATTTGGAACTCTTGGATTGTCGACCTTCGAAGAAATGACCGTAACTTTTGCAGACGGTGTCCGTTTTGGGACCATAAGTTCTTTTCGAAAATGTAGTGACTCTTCTGGATTGAACACACAACTTCGTCATGACGTATGAGGGATTTTAACCATTTTTTGAGGAACTGCACCTGGATATTTGGACTGACGGCGTCCGAAGAATTGAGCATAGCTTTTGCAGACGGTGTCCATTTTTAGGGCCATAAGTACTTTTCGGAAATGTAGAGACCATTTTGGATTTAGCTCACGATTTCGTAATGACGTATTAAGGTTTTTTACCATTTTTTAAAGAATGACAACTCGCATATTTGGAACACTTGGATTGTCAACCTTCGAAGAAATGACCGTAACTTTTGTAGACGGTGTCCGTTTTGGGACCGTAAGTACTTTTCGGAAATGTAGCGACCCTTCTGGATTGAACTCACAACTTCATTGTGACGTATGAGGGATTTTAATCATTTTTTGAGGAACGTGCACCTAGATATTTGGACTGGCGGCGTTCGAAGAATTGAGCATAGCTTTTGCAGACAGTGTCCATTTTTGGGACCATAAGTACTTTTCGAAAATGTAGAGACCGTTTTGGGTTTAGCTCACGATTTCGTAATGACGTATTAAGGTTTTCGACCATTTTTTAAAGAACGACAACTCGCATATTTGGAACTCTTGGATTGTCGACCTTCGAAGAAATAACCGAAACTTTTGCAGACGGTGTCCGTTTTGGGACCATAAGTTCTTTTCGGAAATGTAGTGACTCTTCTGGATTGAACTAACAACTTCATCGTGACGTATGAGGGGTTTTAACCATTTTTTGAGGAACTGCACCTGGATATTTGGACTGACGGCGTCCGAAGAATTGAGCATAGCTTTTGCAGACAGTGTCCATTTTTGGGGCCATAAGTACTTTTCGGAAATGTAGAGACCATTTTGGGTTTAGCTCACGATTTCGTAATGACGTATTAAGGTTTTCTAACCTTTTTTAAAGAACGACAACTCGCATATTTGGAACTCTTGGATTGTCAACCTTCGAAGAAATGACCGGAACTTTGGCAGACGGTGTCCGTTTTAGGACCATAAGTTCTTTTCGGAAATGTAGTGACTCTTCTGGATTGAACTCACAACTTCGTCGTGACGTATGAGGGGATTTAACCATTTTTTGAGGAACTGCACCTGGATATTTGGACAGATGGCGTCCGAAGAATTGAGCATAGCTTTTGCAGACAGTGTACATTTTTAGGGCCATAAGTACTTTTCGGAAATGTAGAGACCATTTTGGGTTTAGCTCACGATTTCGTAATGACGTATTAAGGTTTTCTACCATTTTTTAAAGAACGACAACTCGCATATTTGGAACTCTTGGATTGTCGAGCTTCGAAGAAATGACCGTAACTTTTGCAGACGGTGTCCGTTTTGGGACCATAAGTTCTTTTTGGAAATGTAGTGACTCTTCTGGATTGAACTCACAACTTCGTCGTGACGTATGAGGGATTTTAACCATTTTTTGAGGAACGTGCTCCTGCATATTTGGACTGACGGCGTCCGAAGAATTGAGCATAGCTTTTGCAGACAGTGTCCATTTTTGGGGCCATAAGTACTTTTCGGAAATGTAGAGACCATTTTGGGTTTAGCTCACGATTTCGTAATGATGTATTAAGGTTTTCTACCCTTTTTTGATGAAGGACAACTCGCATATTTGGAACTCTTGGATTGTCGACCTTCGAAGAAATGAACGTAACTTTTGCAGACGCGTTTTGGGACCGTAAGTACTTTTCGGAAATGTAGCGACCCTTCTGGATTGAACTCACCACTTCGTCGTGAGGTATGAGGGATTTTAACCATTTTTTGAGGAACGTGCACCTGCATATTTGGACTGACGGCATTCGAAGAATTGAACATAACTTTTGCAGACAGTGTCTGTTTTTTGGACCATAAGTACTTTTCGAAAATGTAGCGACCGTTTTGGGTTTAGCTCACGATTTCGTAATAACGTCTTAAGGTTTTTGAACATTTTTTAAAGAACAACAACTCGCCTATTTGGAAAACATGGATTGTCGAACTTCGAAGAAATGACCGTAACTTTTGCAGACGGTGTCCGTTTTGGGACCATAAGTACTTTTCGGAAATATAGCGACCCTTCTGGATTGAACTCACAACTTCGTCGTGACGTATGAGGGATTTTAACCATTTTTTGAGGAACGTGCACCTGGATATTTGGACTGACGGCGTTCGAAGAATTGACCATAGCTTTTGCAGACAGTGTCCATTTTTGGGGCCATAAGTACTTTTCGGAAATGTAGAGACCATTTTGGGTTTAGCTCACGATTTCGTAATGACGTATTATGGTTTTCTAACCTTTTTTAAAGAACGACAACTCGCATATTTGGAACTCTTAGATTGTCGACCTTCGAAGAAATGACCGGAAGTTTTGCAGACGGTGTCCGTTTTGGGACCATAAGTTCTTTTCGGAAATGTAGTGACTCTTCTGGATTGAACTCACAACTTTGTCGTGACGTATGAGGGGTTTTAACCATTTTTTGAGGAACTGCACCTGGATATTTGGACTGACGGCGTCCGAAGAATTGAGCATAGCTTTTGCAGACAGTGTACATTTTTAGGGCCATAAGTACTTTTCGAAAATGTAGAGACCATTTTGGGTTTAGCTCACGATTTCGTAATGACGTATTAAGGTTTTCTACCATTTTTTAAAGAACGACAACTCGCATATTTGGAACTCTTGGATTGTCGACCTTCGAAGAAATGACCGTAACTTTTGCAGACGGTGTCCGTTTTGGGACCATAAGTACTTTTCGAAAATGTAGCGACCCTTCTGGATTGAACTCACAACTTCGTCGTGACGTATGAGGGATTTTAACCATTTTTTGAGGAACGTGCACCTGCATATTTGGACTGACGGCGTTCGAAGAATTGAGCATAGCTTTTGTAGACAGTGTCCATTTTTGGGGCCATAAGTACTTTTCGGAAATGTAGAGACCCTTTTGGGTTTAGCTCATGATTTCGTAATGACGTATTAAGGTTTTCTACCCTTTTTTAAAGAACGACAAGTCGCATATTTGGAACTCTTGGATTGTCGACCTTCGAAAAAATGAACGTAACTTTTGCAGACGGTGTCCATTTTGGGACCATAAGTACTTTTCGAAAATGTAGCGACCCTTCTGGATTGAAC
>NW_019266510.1:0-7273 GCF_002742605.1 Olea europaea var. sylvestris | reverse complement strand
CCCGAAGTTATCATGAAATCGAAAACCACATTTCACTGGCTCGATTCCAATCGAATTAGACTAGCAATTTCTCGGAAACGATCAAACCCGAAGTTATTATGAAATCGAAAGCCACTTTTTATTGGCTCGATTCCAATCGAATTAGACTAGCAATTCGCCAAAGATCAACAAACCCGTAGTTATCATTAAATCAAAAACCACTTTCCATTGGCTCGATTCGAATCGAATTAGACTAGCAATTTGTCGAAAACGATCATACTCAAAGTTATCATGAAATCAAAAAGCACTTTTCATTCGCTCAATTCCATTCGAATTAGGCTAGCAATTCGCCATAAATTAACAAACCCGAAGTCATGATGAAATCAAAAACAAATTTTCATTGGCTCGATTCCAACCGAATTAGACTGGGAATTCGCCAAAAACGATCAAACCCGAAGTTATCATGTAATCAAAAACCACTTTTCATTGGCTCAATTCCAATTGAATTAGACTGCCAATTTGCGAAAAGACGAGCAAACCCGATGCTATCATGAAATCCAAATCCTCTTTTCATTGGCTCGATTCAAATGGAATAAGACTAGCAATCCTATAAAAATGAACAAATCTGAAGTTATCATGAAATCAAAACCACTTCTCATTCGCTCGATTCCGATCGAATTAGACATGCAGTTCACCGAAAATGATCAAACCCGAAGTTATCATGAAATGAAAAACCACTTTTCATTGGCTCGATTCCAATAGAATTAGACTAGCGATTCGCTAAAAATGAACAAACCCGAAGTCATCACGATATCAAAGGCCACTTTTCATTGGCTCGATTCCAATCGAATTAGACTAGCATTTCGCCAAAAATGAACAAACCCGAAGTCATCGTGAAATCGAAAACCACATTTAATTGGCTCGATTCCAATCGAATTAGACTAGCAATTTGTCGAAAACGATCAAACCTGAAGTTATCAAGAAATCAAAAACCACTTTTCATTGGCTTGACTCCAATCGAATTAGACTAGCAATTCTTCTAAAACGATCAAACCCGAAGTTATCATGAAATTAAAAACCTATTTTCATTGCCTCGATTCCAAACGAATTAGACTGGCAATTAGCTGAAAATGAACAAACCCGAAGTTATCATGAAATTAAAAATCACTTTTCATTGGCTCGATTCCAATCGAATTAGACTAGCAATTCACCAAAAACTAACAAACTTGAAGTTATCATGAAATCAAAAACCACTTTTCATTGGCTCTATTCCAATCGAATTAGACTAGCAATTCACCAAAAACTAACAAACTTGAAGTTATCCTGAAATCAAAAATCACTTTCCATTAGCTCGATTCCAATCAAATTAGACTAGCAATTTGTCAAAAACGATCAAACGCGAAGTTATCATTAAATCGAAAACCACTTTGCATCGGCTCGATTCCAATCAAATTAGACGCATAATATTTCGAAAACAATCAAACCATAAGTTATCATGAAATTGAAAACCACTTTTCATTGGCTCGATTCCAATCGAATTAGACTAGCAATTCGTGAAAAATGAATAAACCCGGAGTTATCATGAAATCAAAACCACTTTTCATTGGCTCGATTCCTATCGAATTAGACTAGCAATTCGTCAAAAATGATCAAACCCGAAGTTTTATTGAAATCAAAAACCACTTTTCATTGGCTCGTTTCCAATCCAATTAAACTAGCAATTCGCAAAAAATGAACAAACCCGAAGTTGTCCTTAAATCAAAAACCACTTTTCATTGGCTCGATTCCAATCGAATTAGACTAGCAATTTGTCGAAAACGATCAAACCTGAAGTTATCAAGAAATCGAAAACCACTTTTCATTGGCTTGACTCCAATCGAATTAGACTAGCAATTTTTCTAAAACGAACAAACTCGAAGTTATCATGAAATTAAAAACCAATTTTCATTGCCTCGATTCCAATCGAATTAGACTGGCAATTAGCCGAAAATGAACAAACCCGAAGTTATCATGAAATCAAAAACCACTTTTCATTGGCTCTATTCCAATCGAATTAGACTAGCAATTCACCAAAAACTAACAAACTTGAAGTTATCCTGAAATCAAAAATCACTTTCCATTAGCTCGATTCCAATCAAATTAGACTAGCAATTTGTCAAAAACGATCAAACGCGAAGTTATCATTAAATCGAAAACCACTTTGCATCGGCTCGATTCCAATCAAATTAGACGCATAATATTTCGAAAACAATCAAACCATAAGTTATCATGAAATTGAAAACCACTTTTCATTGGCTCGATTCCAATCGAATTAGACTAGCAATTCGTGAAAAACGAATAAACCCGGAGTTATCATGAAATCGAAACCACTTTTCATTAGCTCGATTCCAATCGAATTAGACTAGCAATTCGTCAAAAACGATCAAACCCAAAGTTATATTGAAATCAAAAACCATTTTTCATTGGCTCGTTTCCAATCCAATTAAACTAGCAATTCGCAAAAAACGAACAAACCCGAAGTTGTCCTAAAATCAAAAACCACTTTTCATTGGCTCGATTCCAATCAAATTAGACTAGCAATTTGTCGAAAACGATCAAACCCAAAGTTATCATGAAATCGAAAACCACTTTTCATTTGCTCGATTCCAATCGAATTAGACTTGCAATTTTTCGAAAACGATCAAACCCGAAGTTATCATGAAATCGAAAATCACTTTTCATTGGCTCGATTCCAATCGAATTAGACTTGCAATTTTTCGAAAACGATCAAACCCGAAGTTATCATGAAATCGAAAATCACTTTTCATTGGCTCGATTCCAATCGAATTAGACTTGCAATTTTTCGAAAACGATCAAACCCGAAGTTATCATGAAATCGAAAATCACTTTTCATTGGCTCGATTCCAATCGAATTAGACTTGCAATTTTTCGAAAACGATCAAACCCGAAGTTATCATGAAATCGAAAATCACTTTTCATTGGCTCGATTCCAATCGAATTAGACTAGCATTTCGTAAAAAATGAACAAACCCGAAGTTATCATGAAATCGAAAACCACATTTCATTGGCTCGATTCCAATCAAATTAGACTAGCAATTTCTCGAAAATGATCAAACCCGAAGTTATCATGAAATCGAAAGCAACTTTTTATTGGCTCGGTTCCAATCGAATTAGACTAGCGATTCGTCGAAAATGGTCAAGCCTGAAGTTATGATGAAATCGAAAACCAGTTTTCATGGGCTCGATTCCAATCGAATTAGACTAGCAATTCATCGAAAATGATCAAACCCATAGTTATCATGAAATCGAAAGCTACGCTTTATTGGCTCGAATCCAATCGAATTAGGCTAGCAATTCGCCGAAAATGATCAAACCCGAAGTTCTCATGAAATCAAAATCCATTTTTCTTTTGCTCGATTTCAATGGAATTAGACTAGCAATTCGCGAAAAATGAACAAACCAGAAGTTATCTTGAAATCAAAAACAACTTTCCATTGGCACGATTCCAATCGAAGTAGACTAGCAATTCGCCAGAAATGAACAAACCCAAAGTTATCGTGAAATCAAAAACTACTTTTCATTCGCTTGATTCCAATCGAATTAGACTAGCAATTTGTCGGAAGCGATCAAACCCGAAGTTTTAATGAAATCGAAAACCACTTTTCATTGGTTCGATTCAAATCGAATTAGACCAGCATTTCGTCAAAAATGAACAAACCCGAAGTTATCATGAAATCAAAAACCACATTTCACTGGCTCAATTCCAATCGAATTAGACTAGCAATTTCTCGAAAACGATTAAACCCGAAGTTATCATGAAATCGAAAGCCACTTTTTATTGGCTCGATTCCAATCGAATTAGACTAGCAATCCACCCAAAATGGTCAAACCCGAAGTTATGCTGAAATCGAAAACCACTTTTCATGGGCCCGATTCCAATCGAATTAGACTAGCAATTCGTCGAAAACGATCAAACCCATAGTTATCATGAAATCGAAAGCTACTTTTTATTGGCTCGATTCCAATCGAATTAGGCTAGCAATTCGCCGAGAATGATCAAACCCAAAGTTATCGTGAAATCAAAAACCATTTTTCTTTTGCTCGATTCCAATCGAATTAGACTAGCAATTCGCGAAAAATGAACAAACCCAATGTTATCTTGAAATAAAAAACCACATTTCATTGGCACGATTCCAATCGAAGTAGACTAGCAATTCGCCAAAAATGAACAAACCCAAAGTTATCATGAAATCAAAAACTACTTTTCATTCACTCGATTCCAATCGAATTAGACTAGCAATTTGTCAAAAGCGATCAGACCCGAAGTTATCATGAAATCGAAAACCACTTTTCATTGGTTCGATTCAAATCGAATTAGACTAGCAATTTTTTGAAAAGGATCAAACCCGAAGATAACATGCTATCGAAAGCCACTTTTTCATTGGCTCGATTCCAATCGAATTAGACTAACAATTTTTCAAAAACGATCAAACCTTAAGTTATCATGAAATTGAAATCCACTTTTCATTGGCTCGATTCGGATCGAATTAGACTAGCAATTCGTCGAAAATGATCAAACCCGAAGTTATTATGAAATCAAAAACCACTTTTCAATTGCTCGATTCTAATCGAATTAGACTAGCAATTAGGCGAAAACGAACAAACCTGAAGTTATCTTGAAATCAAAAACCACTTTTCATTGGCTCTATCCTAGTCGAATTAGACTAGCTATTAGCCAAAAACGAACAAACCCGAAGTTATCATGAAATCAAAAACCACTTTTCATTGGTTCGATTCCAATCGAATTGGACTAGCAATTCGCCAAAAATGATCAATCCCGATGTTATCATGAAATCAAAAACAACTTTTCATTGGCTCGATTCCAATCGAATTAGACTAGCAATTCGCCAAAAATGAACAAACCCGAAGTTATCATGAAATCAAGAACCACTTTTCATTGGCTCGATTCATTTCGAATTAGACTAGGAATTAGCCGAAAACGATTAAACCCGAAGTAATCATGAAATCAAAAACCACTTTTCATTGGATCCATTCCAATCGAATTAGGCTAGCAATTCACCAAAAACGAACAAACCCGAACTTATCATGAATTCAAAAACTACTTTTCATGGGCTCGATTCCAATCGAATTAGACTAGGAATTTGTCGAAAACGATCAAACCCGAAGTTATCATGAAATCGAAAAACACTTTTCATTGCCTCAATTCCAATCGAATTAGACGAGTAAGTTTTTGAAAACGATCAAACCCGAAGTTATCATGAAATCGAAAGCCACATTTCATTGGCTTGATTCCAAACGAATTAGACTATCAATTCGCCAAAAACGATCAAACCCGACGTTATCATGAAATCGAAAACCACTTTTCGTTGTCACGATTCCAATCGAATTAGACTAGTAAGTTTTCAAAAATGATCAAACCCGAAGTTACCATGAAATCGAAAGCCACATTTCATTGGCTCGATTACAAACGAATTAGACTAGCAATTCGCCAAAAACGAACAAACTCAAAGTTGTCATGAAATCAAAAACCACTTTTCCTTGGCACGATTCCCATCAAATTGGACTAGCAATTCGTCAAAAATGATCAAACCCGGTGTTATCATGAAATCAAAATCAACTTTTCATTGGCTCGATTCCAATCGAATTAGACTAGCAATTAGCTGAAATTGATCAAACTCGAAGTTATCATGAAACCGAAAACCACATTAATTTGGGTCCAATCCAATCGAATTAGACTAGCATGATCAAACCCAAAGTTATCATGAAATCAAAAATCACTTTTCCTTGGATCGATTGCAATCGAAGCAGACTAGGAATTCGTCAAAAACGAACAAACCCGTAGTTATAATAAAATCAAAAACCAATTTCCATTCGCTCGATTCCAATCGAATTAGACTAGCAATTAGTCGAAAACGATCAAAGCCGAAGTTATCATGAAATCGAAAAACACTTTTCATTGACTCAATAGACAAGCAATTAGCCGAAAATGAACAAACCCGAAGTTATCATGAAATCTAAAATCACTTTTCATTGGCTCGATTCCAATCGAATTAGACTAGTAATTCGCTAAAAATGAACAAACCCGAAGTTATCATGAAATCAAACACCACTTTTCATTGGCTCAATTCGAAATGAATTAGACTACCAATTTGAGAAAGACGAACAAACCCGATGACGTCATAAAATCGAAGCCACATTTCATTGGCTCGATTCTAATCGAATAAGACTAGCAATTCGCCAAAACGAACAAACCCGAAGTTATCATGAAATCAAAACCACTTCTCATTGGCTCGATTTCGATCGACTTAGATTTGTAATTCACCGAAAATGATCAAACCCGAAGTTATCTGGAAATCAAAAACCACTTTTCATTGGCTCAATTCCAATCGAATTAAACTAGTAATTGGCTAAAAACGAACAGACTCGAAGTTATCATGAGATCAAAAACCACTTTTCATTGGCTCGATTCCAATCGAATTAGACTAGCAATTGGCCGAAAATGATCAAAGCCGAAGTTATCATGAAATAAAAAACCACTTTTCATTTGCTCGATTCCAATCGAATTAGACTAGCAATTTGTCGAAAACGATCAATCCCAAAGTTATCATGAAATCAAAAACCACTTTTCATTGGCTCGATTCCAATCGAATTAGACTAGCAATTCGTCAAAAACGATCAAACCCGATGCTATCCTGAAATCAAAATCAACTTTTCGTTGGCTCGATTCCAATCGAATTAGACTAGCAATTCGCCAAAAAAGAACATGCCCGAAGTTTTCATGAAAACAAAAATCACTCTTCCTTGGCTCGATTGCAATCGAATCAGACTACCAATTAGCCTAAAATTATCAAACCCGAAGTTATCATGAAATCAAAAACCACTTTTCATTGGCTCCATTCTAATCGAATTAGACTAGCAATTCGTCAAAAATGAACAAACCCGTAGCTATCATGAAATCAAAAACTGCTATCCTTTGGCTCGATTCCAAACGAATTAGACTAGCAATTAGTCGAAAACGATCAAACCCGAAGTTATCCTAAATTCGAAAAACACTTTTCATTGGCTCAATTCCAATCGAATTAGACAAGTAATTAGCTGAAAATGAACAAACCCAAAGTTATCATGAAATCAAAAACCACTTTTCATTGGCTCGATTCCAATCGAATTAGATTTGCAATTCACCGAAAATTATCAAACCCGAAGTTATCTGGAAATCAAAAACCACTTTTCATTGGCTCAATTCCAATAGAATTAAACTAGCAATAGGCTAAAA
>NW_019266509.1:0-7273 GCF_002742605.1 Olea europaea var. sylvestris | reverse complement strand
CCATTCCGACACACTCGTGAAAAATGACGAAATTGCCCCCGGCGCGATTATTGTTCCCGATCAACCAGTCAAATTTTAGCCCACTCCGACACCATTGCAGAAAATGATGAAATTGCCCGCGGCGCGATTTTTGTTCCCGATCAACCTGTCAAATTTAAGTCCATTCCGACACTGTCACGAAAAATGACGAAATTGACCTCGGCGCGATTTTTGTTCCCGATCAACCTGTTAAATTTGAGCCCATTCCGACACAGTCGCGAAAAATGACGAAATTGACCCCCGCGTGATTTTTGTTTCCGATCAACCTGTCAAATTTGAGCCCATTCCGACGCAGTAGCGAAAAATGACGAAATTGCCCTCAGCGCGATTTTTGTTTCCGATCAACCTGTCAAATTTGAGCCCATTCCGACGCAGTAGCGAAAAATGACGAAATTGCCCTCAGCGCGATTTTTGTTTCCGATCAACCTGTCAAATTTCTGTCAATTCCGACACATTCGCGAAAAATGATGAAATTATCCTCGGCGCGGATTTTGTTTCCGATCAACCAGTCAAATTTTAGCCCATTCCGAAACCATTGCAAAAAATGACGAAATTGCCCCCGGCGCGGTTTTTGTTCCCGATCAACCTGTCAAATTTGAGCCCATTCCGACGCAGTAGCGAAAAATGACGAAATTGACCTCAGCGCGATTTTTGTTTCCGATCAACCTGTCAAATTTCTGTCAATTCCGACACATTCGCGAAAAATGATGAAATTATCCTCGGCGCGGATTTTGTTTCCGATCAACCAGTCAAATTTTAGCCCATTCCGACATCGTCGTGAAAATTGACGAAATCGCCCCCGGCGCGATTTTTGTTTCCGATCAACCTGTCAAATTTTAGCCAATTCTGACACAGTTACAAAAAATGACGAAATTCACTCGACGAGGTTTTTGTACCGATCAACCTGTAAAATTTTAGCCCATCCCGACACAGTCACGAAAAATGACGAAATTGACCCCGGCGCGATTTTTGTTTCCGATCAACCTGTCTAATTTTAGCCCATTCCGACACAGTAGCGAAAAATGACGAAATTGCCCCTGGCGTGATTTTTGTTCCCGATCAACCTGTCAAATTTGAGCCCATTCCGACACAGTCGCGAAAAATGACGAAAATGACCCCGACGCGATTTTTGTTTCCGATCAGCCTGTCAAATTTCAGCCCATTCCGACACAGTCGCGAAAAATGACGAAATTATCCCCGGCGCGATTTTTGTTTCAGATCAACCAGTCAAATATTAGCCCATTCCGACACAGTCGCGAAAAATGACGAAATTGACCCCGACGCGATTTTTGTTTCCGATCAACCTGTCTAATTTTAGCCCATTCCGACACAGTAGCGAAAAATGACGAAATTGCCCCTGGCGTGATTTTTGTTCCCGATCAACCTGTCAAATTTTAATCCCATTCCGACACAGTCACGAAAAATGACGAAATTGACCTAGGGGCGATTTTTGTTCCCGATCAACCTGTCAAATTTGAGCCCATTCCGACACAGTGGCGAAAAATGACGAAATTGACCCCGGCGTGATTTTTGTTTCCGATCAACCTGTCAAATTCCAGCCCATTCCGTCACCGTCGCGAAAAATGAGAAAATTATCTTCGGCGCGGTTTTTGTTTCCGTTCAACCAGTCAAATTTTAGCCCATTCCGACACAGTCGCGAAAAATGACGAAATTGACCTCGACGCGATTTTTGTTTCCGATCAACCTGTCAAATTTCAGCCCATTCCGAAAAAGTCGCGAAAAATGACTAAATTATCCTCGGCGCGAAATTTGTTTTCGATCAACCAGTCAAATTTTATCCCATTCCGACATCGTCGCGAAAAATGACGAAATTGCCCCCGGCACGATTTTTGTTTCCGATCAACCTGTCAAATTTTAGCCAATTCCGACACAGTTGCGAAAAATGACGAAATTCACCCGGCGCGGTTTTTGTTCCCGATCAACCTGTCAAATTTTAGCCCATTCTGACACAGTCGCGAAAAATGACGAAATTGACGTCGGCGCGATTTTTGTTTCCGATCAACCTGTCAAATTTCAGCCCATTCCGACACAGTCGTGAAAAATTACGAAATTATCCTCGGCGAAAATTTTTTTTCCGATCAACCAGTCAAATTTGAGCCCGTTCCGACACAATCGCGAAAAATGACGAAATTGACCCCGGCGCGATTTTTGTTTCCGATCAACCTGTCAAATTTTAGCCCATTTCGACACAGTAGCGAAAAATGACGAAATTGCCCCCGGCGTGATTTTTGTTCCCGATCAACCTGTCAAATTTCAGCCCAATCCGACACGGTCGCGAAAAATGACAAAACTATCTCCGGCGCAATTTTTGTTTCAGATCAACCAGTCAAATATTAGTCCATTCCGACACAGTCGCGAAAAATGAAGAAATTGACCCCGACGCGATTTTTGTTTCCGATCAACCTGTCAAATTTCAGCCCATTCCGACACGATCGCGAAAAATGACGAAATTATCTCCGGCGCGGTTTTTGTTTCCAATCAACCAATCAAATTTTAGCCCACTCCGACACCGTCGCGAAAAATGACGAAGTAGCCCCCGGCGCAGTTTTTGTTTCCGATCAGCCTGTCAAATTTTAGCCAATTCCGACACAGTCACGAAAAATGAAGAAATTGCCCCCGACGCGATTATTGTTCCCGATCAACCAGTCAAATTTTAGCCCATTCCGACACTGTCGCGAAAAATGACCAAATTGACCCCGGCGTGATTTTTGTTTCTGATCAACCTGTCAAATTTCAGCCCATTCCGACACCGTCGCGAAAAATGACGAAATTATATTCGGCGCGGTTTTTGTTTCCGATCAACCTGTCAAATTTTAGCCCATTCCAACACACTCGCGAAAAATGACGAAATTGGCCCACCTGTCAAATTTTAGCCCATTCCAACACACTCGCGAAAAATGACGAAATTGGCCCACCTGTCAAATTTTAGCCCATTCCAACACACTCGCGAAAAATGACGAAATTATCCCCGGCGCGGTTTTTGTTTCCGATCAACCAGTCAAATTTTAGCCCATTTCGACACAGTCGCGAAAAATGACGAAATTGCCCCCGGCGCAGTTATTGTTCCCTATCAACTAGTCAAATTTTAGCCCATTCCGAAAACATTGCAAAAAATGACGAAATTGCCGCCGGCGCGGTTTTTGTTCCCGATCAACCTATCAAATTTGAGCCCATTCCGACACAGTCGCGAAAAATGACGAAATTGCCCCCGGCGCGGTTTTTGTTCCCGATCAACCTGTCAAATTTGAGCCCATTCCGAAACCATTGCAAAAAATGACGAAATTGCCGCCGGCGCAGCTTTTGATCCCGATCAACCTGTCAAATTTGAGCCCATTCCGAAACCATTGCAAAAAATGACGAAATTGCCGCCGGCGCAGCTTTTGATCCCGATCAACCTGTCAAATTTGAGCCCATTCCGAAACCATTGCAAAAAATGACGAAATTGCCGCCGGCGCAGCTTTTGATCCCGATCAACCTGTCAAATTTGAGCCCATTCCGAAACCATTGCAAAAAATGACGAAATTGCCGCCGGCGCAGCTTTTGATCCCGATCAACCTGTCAAATTTGAGCCCATTCCGAAACCATTGCAAAAAATGACGAAATTGCCGCCGGCGCAGCTTTTGATCCCGATCAACCTGTCAAATTTGAGCCCATTCCGAAACCATTGCAAAAAATGACGAAATTGCCGCCGGCGCAGCTTTTGATCCCGATCAACCTGTCAAATTTGAGCCCATTCCGAAACCATTGCAAAAAATGACGAAATTGCCGCCGGCGCAGCTTTTGATCCCGATCAACCTGTCAAATTTGAGCCCATTCCGAAACCATTGCAAAAAATGACGAAATTGCCGCCGGCGCAGCTTTTGATCCCGATCAACCTGTCAAATTTGAGCCCATTCCGAAACCATTGCAAAAAATGACGAAATTGCCGCCGGCGCAGCTTTTGATCCCGATCAACCTGTCAAATTTGAGCCCATTCCGAAACCATTGCAAAAAATGACGAAATTGCCGCCGGCGCAGCTTTTGATCCCGATCAACCTGTCAAATTTGAGCCCATTCCGAAACCATTGCAAAAAATGACGAAATTGCCGCCGGCGCAGCTTTTGATCCCGATCAACCTGTCAAATTTGAGCCCATTCCGAAACCATTGCAAAAAATGACGAAATTGCCGCCGGCGCAGCTTTTGATCCCGATCAACCTGTCAAATTTGAGCCCATTCCGACACAGTCGCGAAAAATGACGAAATTGCCCCCGGCGCGGTTATTGTTCCCGATCAACCAGTCAAATTTTAGCCAATTCTGAAACCATTGCAAAAAATGACGAAATTGCCGCCGGCGCAGCTTTTGATCCCGATCAACCTGTCAAATTTGAGCCCATTCCGACACAGTCGCGAAAAACGACGAAATTGACCTCGGCGCGATTTTTGTTTCCGATCAACCTGTCAAATTTCAGCCCATTCCGACACAGTCGCGAAAAATGACTAAATTATCCTCGGCGCGAATTTTGTTTTCGATCAACCAGTCAAATTTTATCCCATTCCGACATCGTCGCCAAAAATGACGAAATTGCCCCTGGCACGATTTTTGTTTCCGATCAACCTGTCAAATTTTAGCCAATTCCGACACAGTTGCGAAAAATGACGAAATTTACCCGGCGCGGTTTTTGTTCCCGATCAACCTGTCAAATTTGAGCCCGTTCCGACACAATCGCGAAAAATGACGAAATTGACCCCGGCGCGATTTTTGTTTCCGATCAACCTGTCAAATTTTAGCCCATTTCGACACAGTAGCGAAAAATGACGAAATTGCCCCCGGCGTGATTTTTGTTCCCGATCAACCTGTCAAATTTGAGCCCATTCCGACACAGTCGCGAAAAATGACGAAATTGACCCTGGCGCGATTTTTGTTTCCGATCAGCCTGTCAAATTTTAGTCCATTTCGACACGGTCGCGAAAAATGACAAAATTATCTCCGGCGCAGTTTTTGTTTCAGATCAACCAGTCAAATATTAGTCCATTCCGACAGAGTCGCGAAAAATGAAGAAATTGACCCCGACGCGATTTTTGTTTCCGATCAACCTGTCAAATTTCAGCCCATTCCGACACGGTCGCGAAAAATGACGAAATTATCTCTGCCGCGGTTTTTGTTTCCAGTCAACCATTTAAATTTTAGCCCACTCCGACACCGTCGCGAAAAATGACGAAATTGCCCCGGGCGCGATTTTTGTTTCCGATCAACCTGTCAAATTTTAGCCACTTCCGACACAGTCGCGAAAAATGAAGAAATTGCCCCCGACGCGGTTATTGTTCCCGATCAACCAGTCAAATTTTAGCCCACTCCGACACCATTGCAAAAAATGATGAAATTGCCCCCGGCGAGGTTTTTGTTCCCGATCAACCTGTCAAATTTAAGCCCATTCCGACACAGTCACGAAAAATGACGAAATTGACCTCGGTGCGATTTTTGTTCCCGATCAACCTGTTAAATTTGAGCCCATTCCGACACAGTCGCAAAAAATGACGAAATTGACACCGGCGTGATTTTTGTTTCCGATCAACCTGTCAAATTTCAGCCCATTCCGATATCGTCGCGAAAAATGACGAAATTATCTCCGGCGCGGTTTTTGTTTCCGATCAACCAGTCAAATTTTAGCCCATTCCGACACACTCGTGAAAAATGACGAAATTGCCCCTGGCGCGGTTATTGTTCCCGATCAACCAGTCAAATTTTAGCCCATTCCGAAACCATTGCAAAAAATGACGAAATTGCCCCCGGCGCGGTTTTTGTTCCCGATCAACCTGTCAAACTTGAGCCCATTCCGACACAGTCGCGAAAAATGAAGAAATTTACCTCGGCGCGATTTTTATTTCCAATCAACCTGTCAAATTTCAGTCAATTCCGATACATTCGCGAAAAATGACGAAATTATCCTCGGCGCGGATTTTGTTTCCAATCAAGCAGTCAAATTTGAGCCCATTCCGACACAGTCGCGAAAAATGACGAAATTGCCCCGGGCGCGATTTTTGTTTCCGATCAACCTGTCAAATTTTAGCCACTTCCGACACAGTCGCGAAAAATGAAGAAATTGCCCCCGACGCGGTTATTGTTCCCGATCAACCAGTCAAATTTTAGCCCACTCCGACACCATTGCAAAAAATGATGAAATTGCCCCCGGCGCGGTTTTTGTTCCCGATCAACCTGTCAAATTTAAGCCCATTCCGACACAGTCACGAAAAATGATGAAATTGACCTCGGCGCGATTTTTATTCCCGAACAACCTGTCAAATTTGAGCCCATTCCGACACAGTCGCGAAAAATGACGAAATTGACACCGGCGTGATTTTTGTTTCCGATCAACCTGTCAAATTTCAGCCCATTCCGACACCGTCAGGAAAAATGACGAAATTATCTCCGGCGCGATTTTTGTTTCCGATCAACCAGTCAAATTTTAGCCCATTCCGACACACTCGCGAAAAATGACGAAATTGCCCGTCGCGCGATTATTGTTCCCGATCAACCAGTCAAATTTTAGCCCATTCCGAAACCATTGCAAAAAATGACGAAATTGCCCCCGGCGCGGTTTTTGTTCCCGATCAACCTGTCAAATTTGAGCCCATTCCGACACAGTCGCGAAAAATGACGAAATTGACCTCGGCGCGATTTTTGTTTCCGATCAACCTGTCAAATTTCAGTCAATTCCGACACATTCTCGAAAAATGACGAAATTATCCTAGGCGCGGATTTTATTTCCGATCAACCAGTCAAATTTTAGCCCATTCCGACATCGTCGCGAAAAATGACGAAATTGCCCCCAGCGCGATTTTTGTTTCCGATCAACCTGTCAAATTTTAGCCCATCCCGACACAGTCACGAAAAATGACGAAATTGACCCTGGCGCGGTTTTTGTTTCCGATCAATATGTCTAATTTTAGCCCATTCCGACACAGTAGCGAAAAATGACGAAATTGCCCCTGGCGTGATTTTTGTTCCCGATCAACCTGTCAAATTTGAGCCCATTCCGACACAGTCGCGAAAAATGACGAAAATGACCCCGGCGCGATTTTTGTTTCCGATCAACCTGTCAAATTTCAGCCCATTCCGACACGTTCGCGAAAAAAGACGAAATTATCCCCGGCGCAATTTTTGTTTCAGATCAACCAGTCAAATATTAGCCCATCCCGACACAGTCACGAAAAATGACGAAATTGACCCCGGCG
>NW_019266508.1:0-7279 GCF_002742605.1 Olea europaea var. sylvestris | reverse complement strand
GACGAAATTACACCCGGCGCGATTTTTGTTCCGGATAAACCTGTCAAATTTGTGCCCATTCCAACACAGTCGAGAAAAATGACAAAATTGCCGTCGCCGCGATTTTTGTCAAACTGCCAAATTTCAGCCAATTCCGACACAGTCGAGAAAAATGGCGAAATTGCCCCCGACACGATTTTTGTTTCCGATCAACGAGTTGAATTTCAGCCAATTCCGACACAGTCGCGAAAAATGACGAAATAGCCCCCGGCGCGATTTTTGTTTCCGATCAACAAGTCAAATTTCAGCTAATTCCGACACAGTCGAGCAAAATGACAAAATTGACCCCGGCGATGTTTTTGTTTCAGATCAACAAGTCAAATTTTAGCCAACTCCGACACAGTCGCGAATAATAACGAAATTACACCCGGCGCGATTTTTGTAACCGGTCATCCAGTCAAATTTTAGCCCATTCCGACACAGTCGTGAAAAATGACGAAATTGCCAGCTGCGCGATTTTTATTTCCGATCAACCTGCCAAATTTCAGCCAAATCCGACACAGTCGCGAAAAATGACGAAATTGCCCCAGGCGCGATTTTTGTTTCCGATCAACAAGTCAAATTTTAGCCAATTCCGACACAGTTGCGAAAAATGACGAAATTACATCCGGCGCGATTTTTGTTCTCGATAAACCTGTCAAATTTGAGCCATTTCCGACACAGTCTAGAAAAATGACGGAATTGCTGTCGGCGCGATTTTTATTTCCGATCAAACTGCCAAATTTCAGCCAATTCCGACACAGTCGTGAAAAATGACGAAATTGCCCCCGGCGCAGTTTTTGTTTCCGATCAACCAGTCAAATTTTAGCCAATTTCGACACAGTCGCGAAAAATTACGAAATTACACCCGGCGCGATTATTGTTCCCGATCAACCTGTCAAAATTGAGCCCATTCCGACAGAGTCGAGAAAAATGACGAAATTGCCCCCAACGGGATTTTTGTTCCCGATAAACCTGTCAAATTTGAGCCCATTCCGACACAATTGCGAAAAATGACGAAATTGACCCCGACGCGATTTTTGTTTCCGATCAACCTGTCAAATTTCAGCCCACCCCGACATCGTCGCGAAAAATGATGAAATTGCCCCCGGCACGATTTTTGTTTCCGATCAACCTGTCAAATTTGAGCCCATTCCGACACAGTCGAGAAAAATGTTGAGCCCATTCCGACACAGTCGAGAAAAATGACGAAATTGCCCCCGACGAGATTTTTGTTTCCGATCAAACTGCCAAATTTCAGCCAAATCCGACACAGTCGAGAAAAATGTCAAAATTGCCCCCGGCGCGGTTTTTGTTTCCGATCAACAAGTCAAATTTTAGACAATTCCGACACAGTCGCCAAAAATAACGAAATTACACCCGGCGCGGTTTTTTTTCCCGATCAACTAGTCAAATTTTAGCCCATTCCGACACATTCGCGAAAAATGACGAAATTGCCAGCTGCGCGATTTTTGTTTCCGATCAACCTGTCAAATTTGAGCCCATTCCGACACAGCCGAGAAAAATGACGAAATTGCCCCCGGCGCGAATTTTGTTTCCGATCAACCTGTCAAATTTTAGCCCATTCTGATACAGTCGCGAAAAATAACGAAATTGCCTCCGGCGCGATTTTTGTTTCCGATCAACCAGTCAAATTTTAGCCAATTCCGACACAGACGCCAAAAATAACGAAATTACACCCGGCGCGGTTTTTGTTCCCGATCAACCAGTCAAATTTGAGCCCATTCCGACACAGCCGAGAAAAATGACGAAATTGCCCCCGGCGCGAATTTTGTTTCCGATCAACCTGTCAAATTTGAGCTCATTCCGGCACAGACGACAAAAATGACGAAATTGCCCCCGACGCGATTTTTATTTCCGATCAAACTGCCAAATTTCAGTTAATTCCGACACAGTCGAGAAAAATGACGAAATTGCCCCCGGCGCGAATTTTGTTTCCGATCAACCTGTCAAATTTCAGCCCATTCCGACACATGCGAGAAAAATGACGAAATTGCCCCTGGCGCAGTTTTTGTTCCCGATCAAAATGTCGAATTTGAGCCCATCCCAACACAGTCGAGAAAAATGACGAAATTGTCGTCGGGGCGATTTTTCTTTCCGATCAAACTGCCAAATTACAGCCAATTCCGACACAGTCTAGAAAAATGACGAAATTGCCCCCGGATCGATTTTTGTTTCCGATCAAACTCTCAAATTTGAGCCCATTCAGACACAGTCGAGAAAAATGACGAAAATGCCCACGGCGCGATTTTTATTTTAGATCAAACTACCAAATTTCAGCCAATTCCGACACAGTTGAGAAAAATGACGAAATTGCCCCCGGCGGGGTTTTTTGTTTCCGATCAACAAGTAAAATTTTAGCCAATTCCGACACAGTCACGAAAAATGACAAAATTACACCCGGCGCGATTTTTGTTCCGGATAAACCTGTCAAATTTGTGCCCATTCCAACACAGTCGAGAAAAATGACGAAATTGCCGTCAGCGCGATTTTTATTTCCGATCAAACTGTCAAATTTCAGCCAATTCCGACACAGTCGAGAAAAATGACGAAATTGCCATCGGCGCGATTTTTATTTCCGATCAAACTGCCAAATTTCAGCCAATTCCGACACAGTCGAGAAAAATGACGAAATTGCCCACGGCGCGATTCTTGTTCCCGATAAACCTGTCAAATTTGAGCCCAATCCGACACAGTCGAGAAAAATGACGAAATTTCCGCCGGCGCGATTTTTATTTCCGATCAAACTACCAAATTTCAGCCAATTCCAACACAGTCGAGAAAAATGACGAAATTACCCCCGACGAGGTTTTTATTTCTGATGAACCCGTCGAATTTTAGCCAATTCCGACACAGTCGCGAAAAATGACGAAATTGACCTCGGTGCGATTTTTATTTCATATCAAACTGCCATATTTCAGCCAATTCCGACAAAGGCGAGAAAAATGATGAAATTGCCCGGTTTTTATTTCATATCAAACTGCCATATTTCAGCCAATTCCGACAAAGGCGAGAAAAATGATGAAATTGCCCCCGGCGCGATTTTTGTTCCCGATCGACCTGTCGAATTTGAGCCCATTCCGACACGGTCGAGAAAAATGACGAAATTGCCGCCGGCGCGATTTTTCTCTCCGATCAAACTGCCAAATTTCAGCCAATTCCGACACAGTCGAGAAAAATGACGAAATTGCCCCCGACGCGGTTTTTGTTTCCTATCAACAAGTAAAATTTTAGCCAATTCCGATACAGTCGCGAAAAATGACAAAATCACACCCGGCGCCATTTTTGTTCTCGATAAACCTGTCAAATTTAAGCCCATTCTGACACAGTCGAGAAAAATGACGAAATTGCCCCAGCGGGATTTTTATTTAGATCAAACTGCCAAATTCCAGCCAATTCCGACACAGACGAGAAAAATGACGAAATTGCCCCCGGCGCGATTTTTGTTCACGATAAACCTGTCAAATTTGAGCCCATTCTGACACAGTCGAGAAAAATGACGAAATTGCCGCCGGCGCGATTTTTATTTCCGATCAAACTGCCAAATTTCAGCCAATTCCGACACAGTCGAGAAAAATGACGAAATTGCCCCCGACGCGGTTTTTGTTTCCGATCAACAAGTCAAATTTTAGCCAATTCCGACACAGTTGCGAAAAATGACGAAATTACATCCGGCGCGGTTTTTGTTCCCGATCAACCTGTCAAATTTGAGCCCATTCCGCCACAGTCGAGAAAAATGACGAAATTGCCCCCGGCGCGATTTTTGTTCCCGATAAACCTGTCAAATTTGAGCCCGTCCGACACAATTGCAAAAAATGACGAAATTGCCACCGGCGCGATTATTGTTTCCGATCAACATGTCAAATTTCAGCCCATCTCGACATCGCCGCGAAAAATGACGAAATTGCCCCCGGCGCGATTTTTGTTTCCGATCAACCTGTCAAATTTTTGCCCATTCCGACACAGTCGAGAAAAATGACGAAATTGCCCCCGGCGAGATTTTTGTTTCCGATCAACCTGTCAAATTTTAGCCAATTCCGACACAGTCGCAAAAAATGACGAGCGATTTTTGTTTTCGATCAACCTGTCAAATCTTAGCTCATTCCGACACAGTCGAGAAAAATGACGAAATTGCCCCCGGTGCGATTTTTTATTTCAGATCAAACTGCCAAATTTCAGCCAATTCCGACACAGTCGAGAAAAATGACGAAATTGCCCCCTGTCAAATTTGAGCCCATTCCGACACAGTCGAGAAAAATGACGAAATTGCCCCTGGCGCGGTTTTTGTTTCCGATCAACAAGTCAAATTTTTGTCAATTCCGACACAGTCGCGAAAAATAACGAAATTACACCCGGCGCGGTTTTTTTTCCCGATCAACCAGTCAAATTTGAGCCCATTCCGTCACATTCGCGAAAAATGACAAAATTGCCACCGGCGCGATTTTTGTTTCCGAACAACCTGTCAAATTTTAGCTCATTCTGATACAGTCGCGAAAAATAACGAAATTGCCACCGGTTCGATTTTTGTTTCCGATCAACCTGTCAAATTTGAGCCCATTCCGACACGGCCGAGAAAAATGACGAAATTGCCCCCGGCGCGATTTTTATTTCAGATCAAACTGCCAAATTTGTGCCAATTCCGACACAGTCGAGAAAAATGACGAAATTGCGCCTGGCGCGGTTTTTGTTTCCGATCAACCAGTCAAATTTTAGCCAATTTCGACACAGTCGCGAAAAATGACGAAATTACACCCGGCGCGATTTTTGTTCCCGATCAACCTGTCAAATTTGAGCCCATTCCGACACAGTCGAGAAAAATGACGAAATTGCCCCCGGTCCGATTTTTATTTTAGATAAAACTGCCAACTTTCAACCAATTCCGATACAGTCGAGAAAAATGTCGAAATTGCCCCTGCGCGATTTTTGTTTCCGATCAACCTGTCAAATTTGAGCCCATTCCGACACAGTCGAGAAAAATGACGAAATTGCCGTCGGCGCGATTTTTCTTTCCGATCAAACTGCCAAATTTCAGCCAATTCCGACACAGTCGATAAAAATGACGAAATTGCCCCCGGATCGATTTTTGTTTCCGATCAAACTCTCAAATTTGGGCCCATTCAGACACAGTCTAGAAAAATGACGAAAATGCCCACGGCGCGATATTTATTTCAGATCAAACTGCCAAATTTCAGACAATTCCGACACAGTCGAGAAAAATGACGAAATTGCCCCCGGCGCGGTTTTTTGTTTCCGATCACCAAGTAAAATTTTAGCCAATTCCGACACAGTTACGAAAAATGACGAAATTACACTCGGCGCGATTTTTGTTCTGGATAAACATGTCAAATTTGTGCCCATTCCAACACAGTCGAGAAAAATGACGAAATTGCCGTCGGCGCGATTTTTATTTCCGATCAAACTGCCAAATTTCAGCCAATTCCGACACAGTCGAGAAAAATGACGAAATTGCCGTCGGCGCGATTTTTATTTCCGATCAAACTGCCAGATTTCAGCCAATTCCGACACAGTCGAGAAAAATGACGAAATTGCCCCCGGCGCGATTTTTGCTCCCGATAAACCTGTCAAATTTGAGCTCATTCCGACATAGTCGAGAAAAATGACGAAATTGCCGCCGGCGCGATTTTTCTTTCCGATGAAACTGCCAAATTTCAGCCAATTCTGACACAGTCGAGAAAAATAACGAAATTGCCCCCGGCGCGATTTTTGTTCCCGATAAACCTGTCAAATTTGAGCCCATTCCGACACAGTCGAGAAAAATGACGAAATTTTCGCCGGCGCGATTTTTATTTTCGATCAAACTGCCAAATTTCAGCCAAATCCAACACAGTCGAGAAAAATGACGAAATTGCCCCCGGCGCGGTTTTTGTTCCCGATCGACCTGTCGAATTTGAGCCCATTCCGACACGGTTGAGAAAAATGACGAAATTCCCGCCGGCGCGATTTTTCTTTCCGATCAAACTGCCAAATTTCAGCCAATTCCGACACAGTCTAGAAAAATGAAGAAATTACCCCCGGCTCGATTTTTGTTTCCGATCAAACTGTCAAATTAAGCCGATTCCGACACAGTCGAGAAAAATGACGAAATTGTCCCCGACGCGGTTTTTGTTTCCTATCAACTAGTCAAATTTTAGCCAATTCCGACACAGTCGCGAAAAATGACGAAATCACACCCGGCGCGGTTTTTTTGTTCTCGATAAACCTGTCAAATTTAAGCCCATTCTGACACAGTCGAGAAAAATGACGAAATTGCCCACGGCGGGATTTTTATTTTAGATCAAACTGCCAAATTTCAGCCAATTTCGAAACAGTCGACAAAAATGACGAAATTGCCCCCGGCGCGATTTATGTTCCCGATAAACCTGTCAAATTTGAGCCCATTCCGACACAGTCGAGAAAAATGACGAAATTGCCGCCGTCGCGATTTTTATTTCCGATTAAACTGCCAAATTTCAGGCAATTCCGATACAGTCGAGAAAAATGACGGAATTGCCCCGGGCACGATTTTTGTTCCCGATAAACCTGTCAAATTTAAGCCCATTCTGACACAGTCGAGAAAAATGACGAAATTGCCCCCGACGGGATTTTTATTTAAATCAAACTGCCAAATTTCAGCCAATTCCGACACAGTCGAGAAAAATGACGAAATTGCCCCCGGCGCGATTTTTGTCCCCGATAAACCTGTCAAATTTCAGCCCATTCCGACGCTAGTCGCGAAAAATGACGAAATTACCCCGGGCACGATTTTTGTTCCCGATAAACCTGTCAAATTTCAGCCCATTCCGACGCTAGTCGCGAAAAATGACGAAATTACCCCGGGCACGATTTTTGTTCCCGATAAACCTGTCAAATTTCAGCCCATTCCGACGCTAGTCGCGAAAAATGACGAAATTACCCCGGGCACGATTTTTGTTCCCGATAAACCTGTCAAATTTCAGCCCATTCCGACGCTAGTCGCGAAAAATGACGAAATTACCCCGGGCACGATTTTTGTTCCCGATAAACCTGTCAAATTTCAGCCCATTCCGACGCTAGTCGCGAAAAATGACGAAATTACACCCGGCGCGATTTTTGTTCTGGATAAACCTGTCAAATTTGTTCCCATTCCAACACAGTCGAGAAAAATGACGAAATTATAATCGGCGCGATTTTTATTTCCGATCAAACTGCCAAATTTCAGCCAATTCCGACACAGTCGAGAAAAATGACGAAATTGCCGTCG
>NW_019266507.1:0-7279 GCF_002742605.1 Olea europaea var. sylvestris | reverse complement strand
TGTCCGTTTTGGGCCCATAAGTACTTTTTGGAAATGTAGCGACCGTTTTGGATTGAACTCACCACTTCGTCGTGACGTATGTCGGATTTTGGCCATTTTCTGAAAGAATTAGCACTTTTACACTTGGAAGGCTTGGATAGTCGGCGTACGAAGAATTGAGCGTAACTTTTGCACACGGTGTCCGCTTTGGGCCCATAAGTACTTTTTGGAAATGTAGCGACCGTGGATTGAACTCACTACTTCGTCGTGACGTATGACGGATTTCGGCCATTTTTTGAAAGAATTAGCACTTTTATACTTGGAGGGCTTGGATAGACAGCGTACGAAAAATTGAGCGTACCCTTTGCACACGGTGTCCGTTTTGGCCCCATAAGTACTTCTTGGAAATATAGCGAACCTTTTGGATTGAACTCACTACTTCGTCATGACGTATGAGGGATTTTGGCCATTATTTGGAAAGTGTGAGCAGTTTTATGTTTGGAAGGCTTGGATAGTCGGCGTATGAAGAATTGAGCGTAACTTTTGCACACGGTGTCCGTTTTGGCCCCATAAGTACTTCTTGGAAATATAGCGACCCTTTTGGATTGTACTCACCACTTCGTCGTCACGTATGACGGATTTCGGCCATTTTTTGAAAGAATTAGCACTTTTAGACTTGGAAGGCTTGGATAGTCAGCGTACGAAGAATTGAGGGTACCTTTTGCACACGGTGTCCGTTGTGGCCCCATAAGTACTTCTTGGAAATATAGCGACCCTTTTGGATTGTACTCACCACTTCGTCGTCACGTATGACGGATTTCGGCCATTTTTTGAAAGAATTAGCACTTTTAGACTTGGAAGGCTTGGATAGTCAGCGTACGAAGAATTGAGGGTACCTTTTGCACACGGTGTCCGTTGTGGCCCCATAAGTACTTCTTGGAAATATAGCGACCCTTTTGGATTGTACTCACCACTTCGTCGTCACGTATGACGGATTTCGGCCATTTTTTGAAAGAATTAGCACTTTTAGACTTGGAAGGCTTGGATAGTCAGCGTACGAAGAATTGAGGGTACCTTTTGCACACGGTGTCCGTTGTGGCCCCATAAGTACTTCTTGGAAATATAGCGACCCTTTTGGATTGTACTCACCACTTCGTCGTCACGTATGACGGATTTCGGCCATTTTTTGAAAGAATTAGCACTTTTAGACTTGGAAGGCTTGGATAGTCAGCGTACGAAGAATTGAGGGTACCTTTTGCACACGGTGTCCGTTTTGGGCCCATAAGTACTTTTTGGAAATGTAGCGACCCTTTTGGATTGAACTCACAACTTCGTCGTGACCTATAACCGATTTTGGCCATTTTTCGAAAGAATGAGCAATTTTATGTTTGGACGGCTTGGATAGTCGGCGTACGAAGAATTGAGCGTAACTTTTGCACACGGTGTCCGTTTTGGGCCCATAAGTACTTTTTGGAAATGTAGCGACCGTTTTGGATTGAACTTACCACTTCGTCGTGACGTATGACGGATTTCGGCCATTTTCTGAAAGAATTAGCACTTTTAGACTTGGAAGGCTTGGATAGTCGGCGTACGAAGAATTGAGGGTACCTTTTGCGCACGGTGTCCATTTTAGGCCCATAAGTACTTTTTGAAAATGTAGCTACCCTTTTGGATTGAACTCACAACTTCGTCGTGACGTATGATGGATTTCGGCCATTTTTTGAAAGACTTAGCACTTTTATACTTGGAGGGCTTGGATAGACAGCGTACGAAAAATTGAGCGTACCTTTTGCCCACGGTGTCCGTTTTGGGCCCATAAGTACTTTTTGGAAATGTAGCGACCCTTTTGGATTGAACTCACTACTTCGTCCTGACGTATGAGGGATTTTGGCCATTTTTTGGAAATAGTGAGCAGTTTTATGTTTGGAAGGCTTGGATAGTCGGCGTACGAAGAATTGAGCGTAACTTTTGCACACGTTGTCCGTTTTGGGCCCATAAGTACTTTTTGGAAATGTAGCGACCATTTTGGATTGAACTCACCACTTCGTCGTGACGTATGACGGATTTTGGCCATTTTCTAAAAGAATTAGCACTTTTATACTTGGAAGTCTTGGATAGTCGGCGTACGAAGAATTGAGGGTACCTTTTGCACACGGTGTCCGTTTCGGGCCCATAAGTACTTTTTGGAAATGTAGCGACTGTTTTGGATTGAAATCACTACTTCGTCGTGACGTATGAGGGATTTTGGCCATTTTTTGGAAAGAGTGAGCAGTTTTAGGTTTGTAAGGCTTGGATAGTCGGCGTACGAAGAATTGAGCCTAACTTTTGCACACGGTGTCCGTTTTGGGGCCATAAGAAGTTTTTGGAAATGTAGCGACCCTTTTGGATTGAACTCACAGCTTCGTTGTGACCTATAGGGGATTTTGGCTATTTTTCGAAAGAATGAGCAATTTTATGTTTGGAGGCTTGGATAGTCAGTGTACGAAGAATTGAGCGCAACTTTTGCACACGGTGTCCGTTTTGGCACAGAAGTACTTTTTGGAAATGTAGCGATCCTTTTGGATTGAACTCACTACTTCATCGTGACGTATGAGGGATTTTGGCCATTTTTTGGAAAGAGTGAGCAGTTTTATGTTTGGAAGGCTTGGATAGTCGGCGTACGAAGAATTGAGCGTAACTTTTGCACACAGTGTCCGTTTTGGGCCCATAAGTACTTTTTGGAAATGTAGCGACCGTTTTGGATTGAACTCACCACTTCGTCGTCACGTATGACGGATTTCGGCCATTTTCTGAAAGAATTAGCACTTTTATACTTGGAAGGCTTGGATAGTCGGCGTACGAAGAATTGAGGGTACCTTTTGCACACGGTGTCCGTTTTAGGCGCATAAGTACTTTTTGGAAATGTAGCGACCCTTTGGGATTGAACTCACTACTTCGTCGTGACGTATGAGGGATTTTGGCCATTTTTCGGAAAGAGTGAGCAGTTTTATGTTTGGAAGGCTTGGATAGTCAGTGTACGAAGAATTGAGCGTAACTTTTGCACACGGTGTCCGTTTTGGCACATAAGTACTTTTTGGAAATGTAGCGACCGTTTTATATTGAACTCACTACTTCGTCGCGACGTATGAGGGATTTTGGCCATTTTTTGGAAAGAGTGAGCAGTTTTATGTTTGGAAGGCTTGGATAGTCGGCGTACGAAGAATTGAGCGTAACTTTTGCACACGGTGTCCGTTTTGGGCCCATAAGTAATTTTCGAAAATGTAGCGACCGTTTTGGATTGAACTCACCACTTCGCCGTGACGTATGACGGATTTCGGCCATTTTCTGAAAGAATTAGTACTTTTATACGTGGAAGGCTTGGATAGTCGGCGTACGAGAATTGGGCGTACCTTTTGCACACGGTGTCTGTTTTGGTCCCGTAAGTACTTTTTGGAAATGTAACGACCCTTTTGGATTGAACTCACTACTTCGTCGTGACGTATGAGGGATTTTGGCCATTTTTTGGAAAGAGTGAGCAGTTTTATGTTTGGAATGCTTGGATAGTCGGCGTACGAAGAATTGAGCGTAACTTTTGCACACGGTGTCCATTTCGGGCCCATAAGTACTTTTTGGAAGGGCAGCGACCATTTTGGATTGAACTCACCACTTCGTCGTGACGTATGAGCGATTTTGGCCATTTTTTGGAAAGAGTGATCAGTTTTATGATTGGAAGGCTTGGATAGTCAGCGTACGAAGAATTGAGCGTAACTTTTGCACACGGTATCCGTTTTGGCACATAAGTACTTTTTGGAAATGTAGCGACCGTTTTGGATTGAACTCACTACTTTGTCGCGAAGTATGAGGGATTTTGGCCATTTTTTGGAAAGAGTGAGCAGTTTTATACTTGGAAGGCTTGGATAGTCGGCGTACGAAGAATTGAGCGTAACTTTTGCACACGGTGTCCGTTTTGGGCCCATCAGCACTTTTTGGAAATGTAGCGACTTTTTTGGATTGAACTCACAACTTCGTCGTGACCTATAAGGGATTTTGGCCATTTTTCGAAAGAATGAGCAATTTTATGTTTGGAAGGCTTGGATAGTCGGCGTACGAAGAATTGAGCGTAACTTTTGCACACGGTGTCCGTTTTGGGCCCATAAGTACTTTCTGGAAATGTAGCGACCTATTTGGATTGAACTCACCACTTCATCGTGACGTATGATGGATTTCGGCCATTTTCTGAAAGAATTAGCACTTTTATTCTTGGAAGGCTTGGATAGTCGGCGTACGAAGAATTGAGCGTAACTTTTGCACACGGTGTCCATTTTGGGCCCATAAGTACTTTTTGGAAATGTAGCGACCCTTTTGGATTGAACTCACAACTTCGTCGTGACCTATAAGGGATTTCGGCCATTTTTCGAAAGAATGAGCACTTTTATGCTTGGTAGGCTTGGATAGTCGGCGTACGAAGAATTGAGCGTAACTTTTGCACACGGTGTCCATTTTGGGCCCATAAGTACTTTTTGGAAATGTAGCGACCCTTTTGGATTGAACTCACAACTTCGTCGTGACCTATAAGGGATTTCGGCCATTTTTCGAAAGAATGAGCACTTTTATGCTTGGTAGGCTTGGATAGTCGGCGTACGAAGAATTGAGCGTAACTTTTGCACACGGTGTCCATTTTGGGCCCATAAGTACTTTTTGGAAATGTAGCGACCCTTTTGGATTGAACTCACAACTTCGTCGTGACCTATAAGGGATTTCGGCCATTTTTCGAAAGAATGAGCAATTTTATGCTTGGTAGGCTTGGATAGTCGGCGTACGAAGAATTGAGCGTACCTTTTGCACATGGTGTTCGTTTTGGGCCCATAAGTACTTTATGGAAATGTAGCGACCCTTTTGGATTGAACTCACCACTTCGTCGTGACGTATGAGGGATTTTGGCCATTTTTTGGAAAGAGTGAGCAGTTTTATTTTTCGAAGGCTTGGATAGTCGGCGTACGAAGAATTGAGCGTAACTTTTGCACACGTTGTCCGTTTCGGGCCCATAAGTAATTTTCGAAAATGTAGCGACCGTTTTGGATTGAACTCACCACTTTGCCGTGACGTATGACGGATTTCGGCCATTTTCTGAAAGAATTAGTACTTTTATACGTGGAAGGCTTGGATAGTCGGCGTACGAGAATTGGGCGTACCTTTGGCACACGGTGTCTGTTTTGGTCCCGTAAGTACTTTTTGGAAATGTAGCGACCCTTTTGGATTGAACTCACTACTTCATCGTGACGTATGAGGGATTTTGGCCATTTTTTGGAAAGAGTGAGCAGTTTTATGTTTGGAAGGCTTGGATAGTCGGCGTACGAAGAATTGAGCATAACTTTTGCACACGGTGTCCATTTCGGGCCCATAAGTACTTTTTGGAAGGACAGCGACCGTTTTAGATTGAACTCACCACTTCGTCGTGACGTATGAGGGATTTTGGCCATTTTTTGAAAGAACGAGCACTTCTATATTTCGACCGCTCGGATAGTCGGCGTAGGTATAATTGAGCGTAACTTTTGCAAGAGGTGTACGTTTCGGCCCCTTAAGTACTTTTTGGAAATGTAGCGACCCTTTTGGATTGAACTCACTACTTCATCGTGATGTATGAGGGATTTTGGCCATTTTTTTGGAAAGAGTGAGCAATTTTATGTTTGGAAGGCTTGGACAGTCGGCGTACGAAGAATTGAGCGTAACTTTTGCACACGGTGTCCGTTTTAGGTCCATAAGTACTTTTTGCAAATGTAGCGACCGTTTTGGATTGAACTCACCACTTTGTCGTGATGTATGATGGATTTCAGCCATTTTTTGAAAGAATGAGCAATTTTATACCTGGAGGGCTTGGATAGACAGCGTGCGAAAAATTGAGCATACCTTTTGCACACGGTGTCCGTTTCGGGCACATAAGTACTTTTTGGAAATGTAGCGACCCTTTTGGATTGAATTCACTACTTCATTGTGACGTATGAGGGATTTCGGCCATTTTTTGGAAAGAGTGAGCAGTTTTATGTTTGGAAGGCTTGGATAGTCGGCGTACGAAGAATTGATCGTCACTTTTGCGCATGGTGTCCGTTTTCGGCCCATAAGTACTTTTTGGAAATGTAGCGACCCTTTTGGATTGAACTCACTACTTCGTCGTGACGTATGAGGGATTTTGTCCATTTTTGGAAAGATTGAGCAGTTTTATGTTTGGAAGGCTTGGACAGTCGGCGTCCGAAGAATTGGGCGTAACTTTTGCACACGGTGTCCGTTTTGGGTCCATAAGTACTTTTTTGAAATGTAGCGACCGTTTTGGATTGAACTCACCACATTGTCGTGACGTATGATGGATTTCAGCCATTTTCTAAAAGAATGAGCACTTTCATACCTGGAGGGCTTGGATAGACAGCGTACGAAAAATTGAGCGTACCTTTTGCACACGGTGTCCGTTTTGGGCCCATAAGTACTTTTTGGAAATGTAGCGACCCTTTTGGATTTGAACTCACTACGTCATCGTGACGTAAGAGGGATTTTGGCCATTTTTTGGAAAGAGTGAGCAGTTTTATGTTTGGAAGGCTTGGATAGTCGGCGTACGAAGAAATGAGCTTAACGTTTGCACACGGTGTCCATTTTGGGCCCATAAGTTCTTTTTGGAAATGTAGCGACCCTTTTGGATTTGACTCACAACTTCGTCGTGACCTATAACGGATTTCGGCCATTTTTCAAAAGAACGTGCACTTCTATATTTGGAACGCTCGGATAGTCGGCGTACGAAGAAATGAGCTTAACGTTTGCACACGGTGTCCATTTTGGGCCCATAAGTTCTTTTTGGAAATGTAGCGACCCTTTTGGATTTGACTCACAACTTCGTCGTGACCTATAACGGATTTCGGCCATTTTTCAAAAGAACGTGCACTTCTATATTTGGAACGCTCGGATAGTCGGCGTACGAAGAAATGAGCTTAACGTTTGCACACGGTGTCCATTTTGGGCCCATAAGTTCTTTTTGGAAATGTAGCGACCGTTTTGGATTGAACTCACTACGTCATCGTGACGTATGACGGATTTCAGCCATTTTCTGAAAGAATTAGCACTTTTATACTTGGAAGGCTTGGATAGTCAGCGTACGAAGAATTGAGGGTACCTTTTGCACACGGTGTCCGTTTTAGGCCCATAAGTACTTTTTGGAAATGTAGCGACCCTTTGGGATTGAACTCAGTACTTCATCGTGACGTATGAGGGATTTTGGCCATTTTTCGGAAAGAGTGAGCAATTTTATGTTTGGAAGGCTTGGATAGTCAGCGTACGA
>NW_019266506.1:292561-299391 GCF_002742605.1 Olea europaea var. sylvestris | reverse complement strand
AGATTGTGTTCTGCAAAATTTACCACCCGAGCATCTATGAAGTAGTAGGAATGCACTATTCAATTCTTGTAGGTTGGTGCAAGGGTGATCGATCTGTTGCTTTTCATCATATGGCATTGTTTTGGGGCCCAATTTCAGTTCAAATTCAGCTGTGGCTCATCATTATCACAAGATGAAAACCCACAATTACTATAATTGTTAGATCTTAGGCAAAATGGAAAGAAATGAAAGAAAAAAACGAGAAGTGCTGTTGGCAATGCACACTTGATGTACTTCATTCAAAATCAGGTTGACGCTGAACTACATGTCAACGTTGATTGAGCATGCTCCACTCGTATTTTTGAATCTATAAAAACAGTGGAAAGACACGCACAACGATCAACTCATCAACACTAGTTGAACATGCTCACAAGGAGCCTCCATTATCACTTCTATATTTTAGTTTCTAAAAACAATGTAAGACATCAAATGCCAGGCAACCTGAACAGCCGTTCCTACCCTTGTCCCTTAACTTGTATTTCCGTACTACATCACATTCAGTATCAACCACCATACTAATTTTTAAGGCCACGCCATCGCTACCTACCACCTTTGAAGTCATGCACGACTGCCTCTGCAAGACCACGATTCTCATCTTACTAGAACACCATTGCAAGCCATCACCTCTTTCTTAATGCTCTCCTGTAGAGTCAGTGTCACGAGAGGAGCTCTCCAATGTAGAACAAGAATTTTTAGCATTGCTTTTTACTAACAGAGGGTTTTGAAAATTTCCACAAAACACCACTGTTTAGTTTCTTGTGTCAATTATTTGGACTGTCTGGACAATAATTTAGCCTGAAAAAATTTCAATGCTTCTAAGTTAAATCACATCTCCTCATGTATTCTCATAGTGCAGTAGAAAATATGATGCTGTTAAAATTTGTTGACTTCTTAGCATTTAGAGATGCTGCTTTGTACAGAACCCAAGTCCGTTTAAATGATTCATGACTCGTGAGCATGTAAAGTAATCTAAGTGGAGAATAGTTGCTATGAACTCTATCCATCATAATGAGCAAAACAAATGAAGACAATGTAACTGACCATTGTTTATTCCCATGTTTCAGATATATGGAGCTGTTACAATGAACAATGTATTGTGTCTGTCAGTGTTCTTGGCCATTGTTTATGTGAGAGGACTAATCTGGGACTTCTCGTCCGAAGTGTTGATTATTTTGATTGTGTGCATTGTGATGGGAGTCTTCGCCAGCACTCGCACAACTTTTCGCCTTTGGACTTCTCTAATTGCTTTCCTGCTGTACCCGTTTTCTCTGGCACTCGTATATGTTCTTGATTACGTGTTTGGTTGGTCTTAAGAGCCATTCTGGGAGCAATGTATCAACAGTCTCGTTGAGGTAATGAGTGAAATTTTAGTTCATATGGACTCATGCTGTCTAGTTGTAATTGTCGTATTTATCAATTTCAGCTTGGCGTGATCATATATTGTATTTGACGCGTGTTCATTTATTCTATCTTCCTACTCTTACTGTTGATTTCTACTTCACTGTGTTACTCGACTTACTGTTAATTTGAATTGGGCAATTGATTTTTTATTTTACTTTTCCATTTAGACGAAAATAAACATTAAGCAAGAATTACAATTTATAAATAGATTGAGCGACATAATTGGCTCATAAAATTTTGAAAGTTGACACGAATTGGAATTTGTTATAAATTTAAAGCATCTTCAATAAATTTTATGTATTGTTATCTGGTTGGAGTTCCGAGTAGTGAGAAATCTACGTTTCATTGGTGTCATTAATAGATACTCGAGTCTAAAATTGCCTTGAATATGCTCTACCAAACACTCCATTACGGTGTCCGGATGTCATTTAAAAACTTAAAAATAGAAAAATATAAATTTTGTAGAGTCAGTTATGTATCTAGATGGAGCTCTAGTAAGAATTTATTTTTTTCTTTGGTCGCAACAGCTAGACAAAGTTCCTATTAAGTTGGGAACCCATTTCGATTATATGGCAAAACTCTTCGACAAAATCCACCGAAGCATTGGGGATTTAAAGATCCATTTGAAAAGTCAGAAAGATGTGAGCAAATCTCTATAATTTTAGACTGAGATCAACTGGTTCTGTTATTTTACCAATGCCATCCCTGGCATTGATTGTTGCCTGGTCAATTTGCATCTTAGTAGGGAAGAAGCTAAAAGGAGGTTGTTCTATTGATTGACTTGGTCCTGGCCTTTGGATCACGTCTTTGGTGAATTCCTATAACAATGGAACAGGCCAGAAAAATTAACTCAGAGACCATCATACGAAACAATTCGACCTAACACAAAGCAGTAAATAGAATCAAAAGATGCACAGAATGTAAATAATTTTTGTTGCATACCTGACTGGACGGACACCCAGACCCAATTAATTCCTCGTCCTGGTAGCCTGAATATGCCGGAGGATGCTTGCTTTTTAAGTGCAAAGGCTGGGTAGCAGGGGCAGGAGGAGCCAATGTGAGAAAGTCGCCAATCAGTTCTTTGTTTTCTCTGATTACACCGCTAGCATTTTGCTCGGGCAGGGGACTTGTGTTTGGAGGGTCATCTCTGCAAAAGCAGTTCAAGAAACTGTCAGCATAAATAAAAAAATGCCGACTTAGTATTTCTTGATATTGAGGAACAATGTGTCGACAGTAAATGAACCTGATATATTTATTGCATGGTTCGAGATGATTTGTGCATCCATTGCTACATGAAGCTGATTCATCTGACCGGGATATTGAAGTATAATACGTAGGTTGAGATTTGTAATGACAAGAAGGGGCTGTTGGACTTTCTAGAGAGAAGGGATATGACCTTTTCATGCCACCCATCTACATTGCATCAAAACCTATTCAGATATTGCTATTGAAAACTGTCAGACCTACTCAATCTTATTAGAATAAATGAAGGAAACTGAAGTTCATAAAAATCCACCATTTTAAAATGATCGCTTTGCATGATTTTTGAAAGAATAGTCACTACAAGTCTACAATAATGATGAAAGAAACGAAACATATAACACGTCAGTACATGAACAAATCCTAAAAAGTCCAGGTTTCATACTCAAATTACTACAAAACTAGAACTTTCTTCTGAAGGCAAATCAGATTAAACTATCCTGCTTTATCACATGAAATCCTCTGATGGAAATTTAGTATGTTCTGCCAGGTTTCAGTCCGTGAAACAAATTAGTCTTCTTGTTTATATAAGTGAATGCAAAAATAGGGATACCTTCTCTTCCAAGGGTTCATGTTGTCGGAAATTCGACTAACACAATCAAAAGAACAAATAAAATAAGCAGAAAATAGAAAAAAGTAAATGAAGCGAGGTATGCCAATAAGATAAGCAAATCTCCTTAAGACAGATTTCGCCCTCCAATAAAGTGCAAACGGGATTATGGACGTCTGTCTCCCAAGATACAACGCTTCTTCCAAAGTCGATACTGCACAATACCAACCTTGTCGGTCGAACCAATGAATGATCGTATATAAGAGAATTTTTTTTAGAGTAGAATATGGAGAGAGAAGAATTTAGAAATCAATTGAATTCGTAATTGATTTGGTGAATCAAAAACGAATCTGCGGGTCTCTTTTTATAGAGATTGAAGTGTCTCATGGAATAGGTGTGTGACATTTCAGGAACTGGTGCACCACTTGGTCTGATTCGTCTTAACCATTGGATATCACTATTTTCATGATCTGACGGCCCAGATTGAACCATGAAGTGAAGTGTCCATTCATCATGTCTATTCACCAATTTCTGAACAGTCACAGCCATGCGGATGCCACGCGTACATCTAACCGCCACGCAGGACGAAGGGACGCGACCTACCACTCGTGCGCCACCTAGAATGCCAACTTACCGAGCCTTGTGCTACCACGTCATTGAACCACGAGTCCATTTAAGAAAATTATAAGGCTCCCCAGCTCCTCGCGACGATGCGTACGTGCGAAGTGCCAAGTGCGCCTCTAAAGCGCCCAATGCGTACTTTGTGACGTGCCGGGACCGAGACTGGGTCCAGGTCCGGGTCCGAGGAGCGGTGCGAAGCACCACTCTAGTGGTGACTAACCTTTGGCTAGCTAAAGTTAGCCAAGTGGTAGGTAACTTATTAAATTATATATTAATTACACAACCCACTATATAAACAAGACTATTTTCTTGTAAACTTTTGATGTGGGACTCATTTCCATATAAAAAAAACACTTAAAATGTGCTTATCAACATATGGACCTATATTGGAGACTTTTCCAATTCACCCAAATTAATTGCAATGGCCCACATCATTAAATATTACATTTAGTTATTTTAAACCTAACTCAAATTCAATTAATTCCAACAATCCCCCACATGAATGGAAGAAGTTGACTCAAATCAAGGAAGACGGAAGAAGAGTATTAGCTGAAAGATAACGCATCAAGATAGGTAGCTTTCGATTTGAACCTTCTTTAGTAAGAATCTATCGAATTCACTTGACTAATCAGTGAACGCAACGTTTTGAACTGTCAGCCGTTATTGCAAGACAATAGATCAAACACATTATCTCTCATATCAAACTTGGTTCTCTATTGAGTTCATTTTTTCGGCCCTGAACTACTTGGGTTCTGCGAGTGCTTTAGAGAATTCGCCTAAGTAAATTCTCATAGAACCGGCCAAGTTCGCACTAACATAGGTGATGTACTATAAAGAGTACCCTACTGTAATTATTTGTACCATTTATAGTCATCATTAAAAGCAAAGCTTATCCTTAATACACTTCATAGTCAGCACTTTTTGCATCATAGAAATAGGAAGGAGTTAAACTCCTAAATGCTTCGTATCGAGTCATTCATAATTAGTTTTCCTATTGAACCTAGTCCATGGGATCTCCAGTTGCCAGGTTAGGTTTCCACTAAGATGACTCATTGGGTTTTAGGCTCTAAACCCATTTCCCTCGATGCGCAGTCTATACGCTTTCTAGATAACCCTTTAGTAAACGGATCCGCTAGTTTTTCTTTTGACTTAACAAAATCAATTGATATTGTTCCATTTGAGAGCAATTGCCGAACGGTGTTATGTCTACGACGTATATGTCTTGACTTCCCGTTATACTCAAAATTTTCAGCTCTGGCTATTGTGGCCTGGTTATCGCAATGAATACAAATAGCCGGTACAGGCTTTGGACATATAGGAATATCTTCTATGAAATGTCTTAACCATTCTGCTTCTTCTCCTGCTTTGTCTAAAGCAATAAACTCAGATTCCATAGTAGATCGAGCTATACACGTTTGCTTAGAAGATTTCCATGATATAGCACCACCGTCGAGAGTAAATACATAGCCACTGGTAGACTTTGACTCGTCTGTATCTAATATCCAATTGGCATCACTATATCCTTCAATTACTGGAGGATATTTTCCATAATGTAATGAATACTCTCTGGTCCGTTTCAAGTATCCCAAAACTCTAAGTAATGCATCCCAATGTTGATTACTTGGGTTACTTGTGTAACGACTCAGCTTACTTACCGCGTAAGCTATATCAGGTCTTGTACAATTCATCAGGTACATTAAACTACCAATAATTTGGGAATATTCTAACTGCTGTTTCCCATTTCCACTATTCTTGTGAAGAACTATATGTGGAAGAAATGGGTTACTCGTCTCTTTAATATTATGAGTCTTAAACCTCTCAATTATTTTATCAACATAATGGGTTTGAGATAAGACTATTCCATTTGATGTTCTATATATCTTTATTCCTAAAATCACGTCTGCTTCACCCATATCTTTCATGTCAAAGTTATTGGTAAGTATATTCTTTGTTCTATTGATGACTTCTATATTAGTCCCTAATATAAGCATGTCATCAACATACAAACAGACGAGTACGTATGCCTTTTCGAATTTTTTCGAATATACGCATTTGTCACATCCATTTATGACGAATCCATTCCTAATCATGACGCTGTCAAACTTTTCGTGCCATTGTTTAGGAGCTTGCTTCAAACTGTATAAGGACTTAACTAGTTTGCAAACTTTGTTCTCTTGTCCTTTTACTATGAAACCTTCTGGCTGTTCCATATATACTTCTTTGTTTAAATCACCATTCAGGAATGCAGTCTTAACATCCATTTGATGTATTTGTAAGTTGTATAAGACTGCAATAGCAATTAAAACCCGAATAGAAGTAATTCTTGTTACTGGAGAATATGTGTCAAAGAAATCAATTCCTTCTTTCTGACGATATCCTTTTGCAACCAGTCGAGCCTTTTATTTGTCTATTGAACCATCGGATCTTAACTTTCTTTTAAAGATCCATTTGCATCCTATTGGTTTAGTTCCCTTAGGAAGATCAACCAATTGCCAAGTATTATTATTCATACTAGATTCAATTTCACTATTTATAGCTTCCTTCCAGAATACGGATTCTGGACTAGTCACAGCTTCTTTAAATGTTTGGGGCTCTTTCTCAATTACGAAAGAAATAAAGTCTGGACCAAAGGATTTAGCTACCTTTGCTCTTTTACTCCTTGATTCAGGTTCTATATTGTTTTTAATAGCATTATCTCGTGTTCTCTTTTGAGTATTCTCACTAATATCTCTTTAATTAGGGAACACATCTTCAAAGAATTCAGCATCTCGAGATTCAAAAATTGTATTGACATGAATGTCACTTATATCAGATATTATGCACAAGAAATCTGTACGCACTACTATTTATGGCATATCCGATAAAAATGCAATCAATAGTTTTAGGGCCTAACTTAATCCTTTTGGGAGGTGGAATAGCCACTTTAGCTAGGCACCCCCACACTTTTAAGTATTTATAG
>NW_019266506.1:292184-292345 GCF_002742605.1 Olea europaea var. sylvestris | reverse complement strand
CAGCAATCCCATTTTGCTGCGGAGTATACGGGGCTGTTGTTTGGTGAATAATACCAAACTTAGCACATAATTCATCAAACATAAACGAATCATATTCACCACCTCTATCGGATCTTAATACCTTAATTGTTTTTCCAAGTTGATTTTCAACTTCGTTTTTA
>NW_019266506.1:269998-291760 GCF_002742605.1 Olea europaea var. sylvestris | reverse complement strand
CAACTTTATTAAGCGTCAGTTCCTTCCCCGATGTGAATTTCAGAATAACCTTTCCAATCCCTTCAATATTGGATGTTGTAGAATTTCCCATGTAAAGACACTCATTATGATTCAAGGTCTTATATTCAGCGAATAGACCCTTATCTGCACAGATGTGACGAGTGGTTCCTGTGTCCAACCACCAATCCTTGGCATTAGATACCAAATTAACTTCAGAAACAACAGCAAATAGGTTTATGTCTCCAACATCCGTAGAAATTTTATCCACTTCGATTATATTGGCTTGGGGCGGTTTCTTTTTCTGTGTATCCTTCTTTTTGCTTCGACAGTCTTTAGCCCGATGTCCCGGCTTCCCGCAAGTATAACAGTTGCCTTTGAACCGTTTTGCATTGTTGACTTTTTCTTTGTCCATAAATGAGCCAGAACGCTTCCTTTTCTTGTTCTTAGACCCCGAGTCTTCCACCATGTTAGCCTTTGCTTCCATGTTGTGGACATTATTCTTTTCTGCAGCCCGGTTGTCTTCTTCAATGCGAAGTCGAACAATTAGATCCTCCATCGTCATCTCTTTGCGTTTATACTTGAGATAGTTTTTTAAATCTTTCCATAGTGGAGGTAGTTTCTCGATCATAGCAGCAATTTGGAAAGATTCACTCAAAGTCATACCTTCAGCTTCAATATCGTGAAGTAGAACTTGTATCTCTTGAACTTGACTCATAACTGTCTTTGAATCAGTCATCTTGAAATCTAGAAATTTGCCGACAATGAATTTCTTCGTTCCGGTATCTTCGGTTTTGTATTTTTTGTCAAGAGACTCCCTCAGTTCTTTAGCCGTCTTGTAATTACAATATACACTATATAAAGTGTTATCTAATCCATTGAGAATGTAATTACGGTATAAGAAATCCGCATGTTTCCATGCTTCAATAGCTAACTGAGTATTTTTATCAGTAGCATTCTTCGATGTTTGTGCAGGACATTCTTCACGTAGAAATTTTACTAAGTTCAATGTTGTCAAATAGAATAGCATCTTCTGTTGCCAACGTTTGAAATCCGTGCTATCGAACTTTTCTGGTTTCTCATATTGCGAAGCCGGTGGCATAACAAATTGATTGGAACCATAATTTGGCGCAATCACGACATTGGTATTGCTCTCAACGGTACCAATCGCAGCGCTAGTATTATTATCTGATGTACTAGCCATTTTCTGTAAGACCGCAATTACAGAAAATAATCAATAATAGAAATGTAGAAGTAATGAGAAAAATAATCTGTCTTAAGATTGTTGTCGGAAATTCGACTAACGCAATCAAAAGAACAAATAAAATAAGCAGAAAATAGAAAATAGTAAATGAAGCGAGGTATGCCAATAAAATAAGNTAGCCAAGTGGTAGGTAACTTATTAAATTATATATTAATTACACAACCCACTATATAAACAAGACTATTTTCTTGTAAACTTTCGATGTGAGACTCTTTTCCATATAAAAAACACTTAAAATGGGCTTATCAACATATGTGCCTATATTGGAGACTTTTCCAATTCACTCCAATTAATTGCAATAACCCACATCATTAAATATTACATTTAGTTATTTTAATCCCAATTCAAATTCAATTAATTCCAACACCCAGTTGATATCACAAAAACTTTGGTTTGAAGGGGGCTCCATCTGAAACTTCAGTACAGATGATGATGAAGTTCCTGAAGAAACATTCACCTGCAATTGCCACATGGATTATTTTTATCAGTACAAAAATAAACACAGAGCCTGTTTGCGCCACATTATAATGAGAATGAGAATGAGAAATAGAGCCGTTATGAGCCCATAGAAATTCAAAAATGGTGGCTTGATGTGATGGATAACGATCGTATTTTTCATTTTAATGAGGTAAAAATATGACTCAAACAGGAGCACAATATGTAAAATCTACACACGAACTCGTTCTTGTATACTGTAATATATATATCAGGTGTTATATTTTGCTAACCATTGTCAACGAAGGAGGGTGATCATATTGATGTGATCTTTGTTGAAGAGGCAAAACCAGAGCATTTGATTCATATGGGAAGTTTACACGAGGCCAATATGCAAATACGATGATCTAACATTTGCCTTTCCCCTTCAAGATGCTGTTCACCATTCCACAATCTAGGCCTATTGCCCTGCCCAGGACATGAAATGGCGGGCAAACCTATTTCATTTCCACCTATATTCAAAGGTATGGACAATTGAACTGAATTCTGGTGTACAACTTTGACATTTTTGCTCCATTGTAAAGGCCTATACAAGAAATTCAGTGAGGGAAGATCGTTTGGTGATGATGGTGACAAGGAGATTGAATTTGAAGAAGGGCAAAGATTTGGCTTAAAACTGGGACATGGAATAGTTAAACATGCAGTAGAATCACTATGTGAACCAATTGCATTATTTGCCAAAACATTGGCTGCTTTTAAAGCTGTCTCCTTTTTCTGTTGTTCCTCCAACCTAATTTTCTCAAGCTGGGCAACCCCTAATCCTCTCTGTGGGACTTTTTTTTGCTTAATCTTCTTTGATCTACTCCCACCACCACCATCATCCAACCCTCCACCAACACCAGCACCTCCATCCCCAAGGTCACCACAATCGCCTCTGCCAGTACTAAAACTACACCTTAGCATATGTTCTTCCCGTGACATTATCCCTGTCAGGCATCAAAATTAACAAGAAATCTTGGATTTTAAAGAGAGCGCAAATACCCTATTATATATAGCAAGCCATCCAACAAATCCACACCATATTTATAAGATACCCAAAAATCCTCAAAACACAATCTGGGTTCAAGAAAGATCTGAATGAAAATCTAAGAGAAAAAATAAGCCTATTTATAGAGAAAGAAGAACAACCGCATTTGCTGTATATATCCTCGCACAACTATATATACAATTACATATAGAGGGAGAGAGGAGCAATTAAGGTAGAGAAAATGGGGGAGAGTATCTGTGGGCATCGGATTTTTCTCAACCCCATTTGTTAAGAATTTTGTCGGATCAACTATACTCAAGGAAAAAAAAATTCACGTTTCAAAATTCGAACTCCAATCAAATCTAAGGCAAGCTATTTGAATGCTTTACCTCTCTCCCCTTCTCATTTCTCGCCCAAATCCTCGGTCCACTCCTTTCCTTCTCTCTCTCTCTCTCTCTCTCTCTCTCTCTCTCTCTCTCTCTCTCTCAACATAGCAAATTGGGAAATTTCCAAAATCAGCACAATATCACTCGGACAAGGCAAGCCTTGATGATGCACGTTTCTGCCACCACTACGTTTGCCTAACGGTATTTACTAGTTGCTTATATATAATTTTATTCAAAAGTAAATAAATAAATCTTATTTTGTGGATAAAATTAAAAACATGTAACTCGATTATTAGAATTACTTTTCTCAATACAGTAGGGTGTGTTTGATTACATTTATTTTCCATGAAAAATATCCGTTTTGAAACACAAGAAATTAAGCCCGACCGTATTTGATGACATTTAATTCAAAACTCTTATTTTTAACACACATTCATATAAAATTCAAAAATTTTCCTACATGTTCTTCAAAAATTAACTATTTAAAACATTATTTTTTTTTCAAATAATGACCACAAGCATGAGCTAGAAGTGTCCATTTTCATTTTATTTGAGATACATAGAGAGAGAGAGAGGTTGAAAATCTCGAAAGCTTGTGAATTCGGTGGTAAAATTTATTTATTTTACTCTTCGCTAACAAGAATTTACAGAGTTTCCCTCGAAGAATAATCACTGAGAAAGTCAGTTCCAAAAGGCGACTCTTGTATATTTGGGCCTATTGGACCTGACAAATCGGGCTTGAAATCTTCGTTTCCAATTTTATTTTATTTTATTAGGTAATATTTTTCGAGGAGAAAATTCCAAAACTAAGAGATTAACTATTATTATTTAAAAGGTTAAAAATTTCAAAAATTAGATATTAATTACATTTTACTTATGAAATAATTAATTAAATATATTAATGTCACAATTCTATACAATTTGGTCATAATTATTAAATTAATTGGTCATAAATTATTTTTGAGTCACAGATAAAAAAAATTATAAGTTACAAATTATTCGCGATCACAGATGAAAAATTTTATAGGTCACAATTTACTCACCAATCATAAAATCACAAATTTTATAAGTTACAACTTAATTAACAATCACAAAATATCAAATGAATTGGTCACAAGTAATTTCTCAGTCACCATTATATTTTTTAGGTCACATATTATTAATTGATTACAAATTAATCAATTTATTAGTAACAATTAACCAAAGGGAGATGCTTCACGTACAGGGGGCATTTACAGAGGTCGGCCAGGACAGACACAAGGGTGGGACCCGCAATTTTTTTATTTTTTTTTAATACAAGTCGATGGGACCGACATGCAGCTACAGTGAGGGGGCCTGTAAGCCCCTTATAGAACAGTGTCATGTACGCAAAGCATTATTCTTAACCAAATAATTAGTCACAAATTATTGACCAGTCACATATTAACCAATTTGCTAGTTAAAATCTACCAAATAATTGGTCACAAGCTCTCCTCAATTTCCAACCCACTCCACCACCACCATACTATTCCACAACCACAAACGCCCACCAAAAAAGTCTCAAAATCTACTGTCGAGCACCACCACTACCATTATTGCCTATATTAACAAAATCACCACCACTACCACACAACACCTCTAAATCCAACAATGCCACCGTCAAATCAAACAAAACTCTCCTTCATCGCCAATCCATCACCACTAGATCCACCACCATTGCCACCAACAAAAACCAACACCAAAATAAGTAATCATCCCCACCACCATTCATTGCGAGGTGCTTCAGCCATTATAGCACTGTCATCATCCACAGACACAACCCAACAACCCAACCTTATATAGACGCATCGCTACCACCACCAACACAGCTCCACAATGCAACACGCTCCACTAGCGCCACCAACACCATTGCACCACCACTACCATACTAGGTGTCACATTGGTTGTGAATCGCAAATAATTGCAGGTATGAAGTTGTTGTAGTGACGACGTACTACTCGATCAGCGATACAGGTGATAGGAGCATAGATCACTGTCGACAATGGTGCTTTGCCTCGTCCAGCGCTACTCCGACGTTTGGCGACAACGACGCAGTGGTGATAATGAGAGGTAGAGTAGAGAGAGAATGGATTGAAAGTGAAGAAGGAAATGAATATTAGGGTTTGGGGTGTGGATATATAATTAATTGAATTTTTTTAATATTATTATTTAATACTAAAAATTGTATTATCATATCATCTTTCTAAATATTAATTATAATTCTGGTTTTTGAAATGCAATCTTTATACGTAGGCCTCCATGTAATTTCAACAAATGACTAAAAGTTATTCGTAGTAAAAAATAAAATAAAAATAAAAATAATCAAAAGTATTAAAATTTGTTTTCCGATTTTTTATTATACTAGCTAACATTTTTATGTAATGTTTCTTATCGGCTTCATATTGTCCATGGTTTGTTTCTATATCTTATAATCCAGATTCTAAACAATGTAAGATAAGGTGTGAAAGTTAAGTCTCAAGTCTTACCAAGCTAGTTCGTCTCGACGTAATGATGAGTTCACCTATTTTTAATATAAAATTTAGGGAATTATATATATATTTTTAGACTTTTCAACAAAAATATAAGTTTTAAAATCATTACGATCTTTAATCAATAATGCTATGTTCGTGGACTAGCGTGGGTTTTATCTTAAACCTAGTGTCTATCTATATCTTATAATCCAGATTCTAAACAATGTAAGATAAGGTGTGAAAGTTAAGTCTCAAGTCTTACCAAGCTAGTTCGTCTCGACGTAATGATGAGTTCACCTATTTTTAATATAAAATTTAGGGAATTATATATATATTTTTAGACTTTTCAACAAAAATATAAGTTTTAAAATCATTACGATCTTTAATCAATAATGCTATGTTCGTGGACTAGCGTGGGTTTTATCTTAAACCTAGTGTCTGTTTAACATGACTTTTGCTTCATATTGAAGGATGTTTTGTGAAAATTATCTTAGTTTTTGTTTAGAAACTAATTTCTAAAAGATGTTTTTATTTCGAAAATGTTTTTAGAGGAAGTAGAACTGGACTAGCTTCTTCTATTAAAAAAAAAAAAAAAATTTAACTATAAGAATTTTATAAAATTAGTCAAATGGATGCAAAGCTTTTGAATTCTCAAATTCCATTCTAGATGGGCTCTTTATATATATATCCTTTTAACAACTTTTTAAAATCATAAATATCTCAAATCTACTGCTCTATGGTACTTAAAAAAAAAAAAAAAATTTCACTAGACTGGATTAGAAGTGCTCCTTGCTGTTAGGATCATGACGGTATCCGAGCTTCCCAAGCTCTATGCTGTTAAGAGGGATGGCAATCGGGCGTCAGCTCGACTCGAAAAAAGCTGGACCCTCCCCTCCCCTCCCCCCCCGACTCGAGGCTTCGGCTGAGCACATTTTGGGGTGCCGGGGCAAAACCCAAGCCGGCTCGTGTAGCTCGCTAGCTTAAGCTCACGAGCCTATATTTAAAAATATATATATTTTAAAAGCAACAAAGGCTGCTCTCAATTAACCCAGCTACCCCTATGCCCATCCCCTACACTCCGCCATCACCACAAAATTAATTAAAGAGATAACTAAAGTATAATAAAAATGAAAGAAAAAAAATTCTCAAAAAATGGTGCTTATTCCTCACCAAATATTTTTTTATATACTTTTAATTGTCTTTTTAATTATTTTGGTGGTGGTGGTGGCGGCGGCTGTGGAGGCGTAGGGTGAGGTGGGTTAATTGGAAAATTAAAATATTTTTCTATTATTAGAAGTACTCTAGATACATTTTTTTTAATATTATTTCTTTTTTTCTATTTGTTTATTTAAAGACAAAGATAAATTAGTCATTTTATAATGTTATTTAAACAATGCATATCTTCATTAGTCACTTTCATAAAATGGTTAAATTTAGCATGTTTACGACATATTAATTGCATATTATACTTGAATAGATAACATTGTTTTTCTGTGAAGCATTGTTTATTACTGCATATCAAACATATTTAGTAAATAATTCTGGACAGAGACGACACTTCTTTGAACAAAAATTTAACCTATTTCTCTTGTTTTATGTTTCATTCTAAGCCCACCCACCCACTCCCACTCCCACTCCCACTCCCACTCCCACTCCCACTCCCCAACAAAACTCAATTATTACTATTTTATTATTTTTCTCTAGTATATCCCAACCCCACCCTAAATTAAATTATGTTGGATCTGTCTTTGGACACAAGAGTGCAATCAAAAAAAATTCTAAGATCCATATAATTTAATTTCTGAGAGGTATTCATCAGCCATAAAGAAGTACCAACAACCATCAAGCAGTTGTCACCATCTCAATAGAAGCCAAGTTTTTGCAATCTTATTTTTTTCTATGATGAAAATGAGTTTCCAGAGATTTTCAGGCTAGGGGACCAACAACTGATAAAAGTGTGTGGAATTAAAGTGAAATAAGGATCCACCTATTGGGACTAAGTCGAGTTCAGCTTGCAAAAATGCTTAGTATGCTAGATCGAACAAAACTGGACAAGATCAAGAAAGATAAACACGTAAAATGTTTGTTCCTTAGTTTAAACGCTTTCATATTGCATCATGATTGAAATATGATTCATGAAAATACGAAAAATAAATGTGTTTTGAATTAGTAACTAGGAATGAAGTTTTAAGAATTAGAAACCCTAATTCTATGTCACCAAGAAAAATAAAATTGCATTAATAATTAGAGAATTACAAGTGAAATTCCTAAATTGTCTTTGATGAAATTTTGGTTGATCCATATAGCGATCCACACGGGAGAAAGTTATACATCATATCTTCTCTAGTCTCTTTTTAATCAAGATTACAAGTGAAATTCCTAAACAGTCTTCGATGAAATTTTGGTCGATCCGCGTACTGATTCCACACGGTGTTGTTAATTAATCTACGCAACTAAACATTCTGGTTGGGTTGCTTGATAATACAAAAAGGCTCCTCAAAAGACAATCATTTGATGTTGTAGGTACTTACTAAGTTGCTAATAAAGAGAATTAAATTACACTTCAACCATATGTATATAGGTATTTACTAATTAAACGATGAATAATGCTATAAGCAAGATTCAACATTGTAGCTATTAATGTTTAGTTGGCACATTCACTCCTACCGTATACCCTACGCTACCCCACCCCCAAGCTGTTCTACTGATTCTGAAAAATGACCTTTCTCAGATGATTCCTAAAAATCCAAGACACGTAAAAGATCAGGTAATCTTTCAATTTTTTATGCAAAACTAAGGAATTTGATGGAGAAAAAGCAAACAAGAGGATACAGCCTAATCGTTCGTTCTCATTCTCTCTTTGAATTAAAGAAGCCAGCTCTTGGTATCAACACAAGTATAAGACGTCCAAAAACATTTAAGACTCAAAATCTCGTGCTAAATTTTATATATGAGGGATGTGCACAGTTGATGCTTTAATTGCTTATGCTTGCCCAGTTCTAGAAGGTCCAGAAAGTCAATGACTTGATGGAACCGGCATTCGAAGGAAATCATAAAATGGTGTTTGGCCCTTGACCAGGTTCGAATAAATTTTTCCCAAAGTAAATGGTAACAGATTTGACACCTCAGATATGCTGTAGGAGAGCAATTATGAAAATTAGTTCATCAAGACATAGACCTAATTCCTGACAGAATTATTCGGATAGCAAAATAACAAGTTCAACAAGAAAAAACAGAAAGAAATTCAAATGGCTTGAACCAAAGTTGAGTTCTACTAAGTCACTCAGATTAGAAAATATGAAAATAAAGCTGGAATATTGAACAACTGATTAATATGATGGCAAACTGGGATTGAAAACCTGAAACTAGACTTAGTATTCTTCTTTCCCACGGTCAGCATCATTGAATTTAACTCACTGAAAACTCTCCTGAGAACCACGAATCATCTATGACAGGGAATACTTGCATTTTCATGGATTCTTGACAAACAGATAACATCCTGGAAATTGAGTCACTTGTAATAGTCTGCTGTATCATAACATAGTGGATGTGATATGGAGATTAAATATAGTTACAATAAATTAAGAATTGGAATTTAGAAGTTCACCTGTTCATGAAGAGGAGAGCAATTCAATGGTGAGAATCAGAGGATGGCTTGTCTGTATATCCATCGTGCTCCTCTTTATCACCTTGAATTCGTGCAGGAATGTGAAACCCTGAGAATCCGCCTACTGTTGAGGTGAAGTCAACACCAGATATTGATGATAAATAAATTGGCACGGCCGCCGGATTGCGATGATGATGCTGGTGGCTATGGTCTGACGTGGTGTTAAGTATGGTTAACGGATCCATCCATGGACGAATTGAAGGTTTGCTGCTGGACTGAAGGGGTCCCCCATGAGAAAAGAACTGGCTTTGACCTAATAGGTGCTGCAGCCCTGGCTGCGGCGCTGGCTGAGAAGTGAACAGATATCCTGCTGCTCCACCATTCCCACCGGAGATATCTCCACCGGTGTCCCAAGGAGCCAGCCCCTGGAACCGGCTTATTTCTGTGGGCTGGTGCTGATGATGTTCAGACAACCCTGCATAGTCGCCATCAAATCCCAGTAAGGTAGTTCCATTGAGTGGGACTTGATGCTGAGAATATGCCTCTTCGGTGTTGTGGGTGTGGTTCTTGTGGTGCGGCGGCTGAGGATGCTGGTGCTGGTGGGGCATAAGTGGATCTTGAAATGACTGCAAAGAAAGCCAGAGATCCTGACTCTGGCTTCTGGTTCTTGGAGAACCTATTGGGAAACGTGACTTCATGGCATCTGCAGTGGAATTCGAATCCAAGGACGGTGGAAGAAAACTTGCGTTGGGATCCTCATTACTGCTCTGGTGCAAAACTTGCAGCCCATTTTCATTTTCCAACATCGTCATTGCCCTTTTACTCGAAGAACCCGCAGTATTAGGGTCCACCACACATGCCTGTTCTTGCTCAAAAATAGCATTTTCTGCCGAAAAATTTGTGGGATTCCTCGCAGGAAGTTGCTCGAGCTCATCAATGGCGGACTTAGCCTTTTTAATGAGCCAATCCATTGCCTTGCTAGGGCGGTCATAGCCAAGCCGATCCTGGACATCATAAAACTGAATAGCAGTGTGAGCAGCGAGGCGTACACGGCGGTCCCTAGGGCCTTTCGAGGTGCTTACTTTACTGTGCCGGTCTTTTCTCCCGGTGGACCGAACAATGTGGCAGCCTTGGACTTCACCTATATCGCTGCCAGTACAGTTCCTCAGCCCTACTCTCGACGGTATTTGTTGGCTACGAGTATTCTCTTCCATTTTCCCCGCAATCTTGCATGTTCAGCACTTGCCTCAAAGGAAGCAGATGAATTCAAGAACAAACGTTTTTGGCGGCGGTTGTTCTGGTGGTTCTTCTTCACCTCCTTCACCTTTTTCTACATATATAGTGTTCGTTACTACCAGATTTTGGTTCAGATTCAGATGAAAATTACGCCGAGGAATCCTAAAGAATCAACCGCTGTTTTGAATTTCTTGCTCCACTCCTTGATTCAGAAGAAAACTTTTTAAATCTTGTTTACAAATTATATTGGTGTTTCTGCAAAATTTGAAACTACTGCCATTAAACTTTCGGAATCCTCTCAGAGAACAGAACGCTAAACCATAACTAACCCATCTTCATGCTTCTTAATTTTCACAGCTTTCGATAATAGGGATTAGGTCTCTTCTTATCTAAATCTCTACACTAGTCTAGTACCTGTTTTTACCAAACTTATTGTAGTGTAGGAAACAAAGATAGAGATAATTTCGCTACTAGGGTCTATCCCAGTTGAATATCAAAGCTAAATCAAGAACCCTTCGGTGATTATCTTGAAAAATTTTCATTTTGCTTAGCTTAAACATAGTAACTAGAACGTGATGGTTAAAATTTAGGGAAAAAAAAAAAAAGGGAATTTGCCTTACCACAAAAACTCTCTCTATATAATTGTGTAATTGATGGTCAGACGCCTTGTGTTAGTACTGCATCTGATGTTTTTGTACATCCTAGAAAGATAAATACCATCTCACCCAGGAACACTCTTTTTGGTTCATTTACAACTAAGACCATGTTTGGTTGAGGTTATAATATTTACCTAAAAACCTGATCTGCTGGGGTACATTCAGCGATTTACCTCCCTCGCGATGCTTCAGGATCGGGACGGTGAGTGCCCTTAAAGTTGGAGTTCAACCTTTATAATATTTACTTGAAACCATGGCTGGATGGTGAAGCTTCAAGTTTTTATGAGCTTAGGCGGATCTATCGCAAAGTTTAATCGTGAATAAATGTAAAGCGTGGCTAAGTGATATCTAGATGCACCTTCCAAAATGCTCGCCCTTTGCTTTCTTGAAAATGATCTGTTACTGCTTTTTCTAGTTTTTTCCACATTACTTTTCACTATTTCTCTCTCTTTATTTATTGCTTCGTTTCAAAGGAATATATATCATGATATTGACTCGGCAATGGAAAATTGTTCAGTCCAATATAAATCGAATCCATAGATTTGAACCGATTTTGAATAGTTTTGCTATTCAAAATTCAATATTTTATTTCAGATGAGAATTACATAAATACAAAGTTATTCCTAGCGTGCAAGGCATGCATAAGGAAAGAGATTACCCTATCTATCGTTTTCATCATTTGTCAAATGAGTTAAATATGTGAACATAGCTGCGTGAAGGTTGGCATATCCAAAACTGGCTCGATTTTGTGTTAGATCCAACTCAGATTAGTACGTCAAAACGTTTACTTGCGTCAATTGGATCGGTTCAATTTTGTCGGGGTTCAAGAAGATTTTTTCCTGAAAATCAATTAATTAAGCCCTTGTTTGATCCCATTATTTGCAAAATATATTTCTCCCTCTCTCTCTCTTCAAACTCACATTCTTCAATAAAAACGTTGCGAAATGCTCCCACCGTCCATAGCTGTTTAGTTTCCATTGAAATGAATTTTGAAGGCGAAAATCAATAAAAATATCAAGGATATTTTTGTCTCATCACCTCCATATATTTACTTAAGAACATGTTTGTTTACAAGACAATGTGATAAGGAATCAACAAGATAAATCTATGTAGAAACCCTCGATATTCCACCAAAAAAATCCAAAATCATCATACAATTTTCACATTTTTTTACACAAGAGAAGTATCTATGCCATTGTATTAAAATTTTTACATAGATAAGTTGAATATTCACGTTTTTAGATTAATGGTTAGACAAATTAATTCGTTGCGAAATGCCCCCACCGTCCACAGCTGTTTAGTCTCCATTGAAATGAATTTTGAAGGCGAAAATCAATAAAAATATCAAGGATATTTTTGTCTCATCACCTCCATATATTTACTTAAGATCATGTTTGTTTACAAGACAATGTGAAAAGGAATCAACAAGATAAATCTATGTAGAAACCCTCGTACAATTTTCACATTTTTGTACACAAGAGAAGTATCTATGCCATTGTATTAAAATTTTTACATAGATAAGTTGAATATTCACGTTTTTAGATTAATGGTTAGACAAATTAATTGATGTTTATAAAAAAACTTGGTTTGATATTATTTTTTTCCCGCCATATAGTTGGTATTGGTTATGGTCTATTGTGTATGGTGTTGATTTCTATTTGTGGTGTAGCAATGATTCGCAGATTTTGATGGAGAATTGGTGTTTTCATTGTTTCTGGTTTTCTGTTTTGACTTAGGGTCGATTTCTACAAAGTTTACCAATTTTAGGAGTGTATTTCGTAAAGTCTTTCTATTCCAGAGTTGTATTTCACGATTTATCCATTTAAGGGTTAATTTGAATTCGAACGTTTGAACATGTCGTCTTCTTTTTTCTCAACACAGATACACATTCTAATTTCAAACCAACTACACAATCATATTGAAAATGGGAAAATGAAATCATACCCACTCCCAGGCCCAATTTGAAATCATACCAATTTCAAACTCAATTTAAAATGGGGGAATGAAATTTAAAAAATAAAATTCGATTTCTTCCAATTTAAAACTAATTCAATTTTAGGATTGTATTTCGTAAAGTCTTTCTATTCCAGAGTTGTATTTCAAGATTTATCTATTTAATTTGAATTCGAACATTTGAACATGTCTTCTTCTTTTTTCTCAATACAGATACACATTCTAATTTCAAACCAACTACAAAATCATATTGAAAATGGGAAAATGAAATCATACCCACTTCCAGGCCCAATTTGAAATCATACCAATTTCAAACTCAATTTAAAATGGGGGAATGAAATTTAAAAAATAAAATTCGATTTCTTCCAATTTAAAACTAATTTCTTCGCCCAGTTCTATCACTTCAAGCAAATTCAATTTCCATTGTAAATTAGCTTCAAATTTCTTCCATTTCATATCCCGAAATGAAACCTACTTAAAAAATTCTTATTTTTGATAATCTCTTGAGTGTTGAGATGTTTAAATAAAAATGTGCTTAATGTTTTTATTAATTTTAGCCTTCAAAATTCATTTCATTTTAACGTAGAACTTAATAGATGTGGACAACAGGGGGTTTTCCGCAACACTTGGATGATTGAGGGGGTTTTGCACCAAAATGAAAAAAATAAGGTAATTCCACAAAATGGACAAAGGTTGAGGATATTATGGTAATTATCCTTAAGGTAAGTGAAACTCAGTTCAAAAGCGAACTCTCCACCTGTCAACAATGAAATCCCCAAATTCCAAAACCTAACTACCCATGCTCATTTTACCGCCAAAATACCAATGCTCCATTTCTCTCCACTGCTCCACCGCCCGCTCCGCTTTTCTCCGCCTTCCCGAAATCCTAGCCTGACCCGAATTCTCAACTTCATCCATTTCCATGAGCTCGTCGATTATAAATCTCTCTCGCTCGGGTCAGCCTGTACCCGAAATCTCTGGGTTTATCTGACTGGAAGATTGTCATCATCACTATCTTCTGCTTCCTATTATAATTCGATAGGCGATAGTGACGATTTTGATGTGGAATTGGGCCGACTGCTTGCGCTTTTGCCGGAGGAGATGCGGCGGAGGGTAAGCGAGCACCCGGAGCTCCGGGAATTGATTGAGGTGGTCATGGATATGGGACGAAAGCCGCTGGCTCGGTTCCCGTCAGGTGACTATATCTTGTCGGATCACCCGATCACCATAGAGGATATCCAATACGCCACTTCACAGGTATAGTAATATTTGTTTTTTAGTTCTCATTTTTGCCTCCATTTTTCAGTTTGATTGCAAGACTCTGTTCAGTTTAAAGTACGATTAGTTTCTGATAGACGTGATTTTATTTATTTTTTTAATATGTACGATAGTTTAATCTGAGACACATTCTTGCTGTATTATGATGATGATGATGATGATGACCGACTTTTTTTGGTGTCTGCATAATAGGAAGGAAAAGCAAAGAAATGAGAAGATTTTTTTTTATTTTTTATTTTTGGGTGAAATGGATGTAAACAAACACTTGTGAATAAAGATTGATGAAATACATAGGCATTTATGTTCTATTTGCTTCTTCTAATTTTAGTTTATACAACACAACATAATTGCACTTGGTCTCTGTTGTAGTAGAAGTAAAAACAGGATGAAAATTAGTTTATTCGTGTGTTGTAGATCATTTTCTTTTCTTCCTCCCCAAATAAGGGAAACGCAATTGAAGTATTACTACTTACTGGTATTACGTTACAGGTTGGTGACTTTGCTGTTGATAACAGAGCAGGAATTAGTAGAACCTTGCACCGCATTAGTGCCGTTAGGAATCGGACACAACATAATTGCACTTGGTCTCTGTTGTAGTAGAAGTAAAAACAGGATGAAAATTAGTTTATTCGTGTGTTGTAGATCATTTTCTTTTCTTCCTCCTCAAATAAGGGAAACGCAATTGAAGTATTACTACTTACTGGTATTACGTTACAGGTTGGTGACTTTGCTGTTGATAACAGAGCAGGAATTAGTAGAACCTTGCACCGCATTAGTGCCGTTAGGAATCGGAAAGGTGCAATTATTGGTCTGACTTGTCGTGTTGGTCGAGCAGTGTCTGGAAGTGCCAACCTGTTGAGAGATTTAGTTGAAGCTGGGGCTTCACTGTTACTTATTGGGCCCCCAGGGGTGGGGAAGACCACTATTATCAGGTTAGTATCAGTGCGTGCTTCCAATTAAGACACTCTAGTTATTCTGTCTCCATGTTCTAGAGATGCTGGTTTACTGTGTCCACATTCCTTAGCAAGAAATTATTTTGCGAGTATTTCAGCAAGTAGCTAATTGTTGTTTGACGTACATATCCTATATCCTAGGGACATAGCTCGTATGCTTGCAGATGATTATCAAAAGCGTGTGATGATCGTTGACACCTCGAATGAAATTGGTGGGGATGGGGATATACCTCATGCTGGAGTAGGTAACGCTCGGAGAATGCAAGTTCCGCATACCGATGTGCAACATAAGGTATTAAATGCAGTTACCTTTCTATGTAGTCAACAAAGTTAAAAAATGAAATTAGAACAACCCAGTCCCTTCAAAAGTGTGCATATGACTACAGATATGACGTGAGGAATTAAATAATTCTAGGTGAACTTCTTTTAGTAAACTATAAAGTAATAATTTGGATTATCGTCTAGTCAACCTATTCAAAATGTATGTTCATAGTGGGTCCAAAAATATGCTTGTTGCATTTTCACGTGTATTACCATCAGTGTTACAATTATCATTAATTAATTAATTAATTTTTTTGCTTTAGGGCTTTTTATTTTTTATGCCACTTAGATTTTTATTTATTACAGTTTTACTCTTAAGATGCGATAAATTTTTGGTTGTTCAAATGAGTTCCCTGCTATTAGAATCATGTCTCTATAATGGAATAGTTTGTGGAAGGAAAATGAAGTCACACTGAGCTGATGACACAGTGTTTAAGAAAACTCAAGCAAGTTGTGAATAAAGATTGATGAAATACATAGGCATTTATGTTCTATTTGCTTCTTCTAATTTTAGTTTATACAACACAACATAATTGCACTTGGTCTCTGTTGTAGTAGAAGTAAAAACAGGATGAAAATTAGTTTATTCGTGTGTTGTAGATCATTTTCTTTTCTTCCTCCCCAAATAAGGGAAACGCAATTGAAGTATTACTACTTACTGGTATTACGTTACAGGTTGGTGACTTTGCTGTTGATAACAGAGCAGGAATTAGTAGAACCTTGCACCGCATTAGTGCCGTTAGGAATCGGAAAGGTGCAATTATTGGTCTGACTTGTCGTGTTGGTCGAGCAGTGTCTGGAAGTGCCAACCTGTTGAGAGATTTAGTTGAAGCTGGGGCTTCACTGTTACTTATTGGGCCCCCAGGGGTGGGGAAGACCACTATTATCAGGTTAGTATCAGTGCGTGCTTCCAATTAAGACACTCTAGTTATTCTGTCTCCATGTTCTAGAGATGCTGGTTTACTGTGTCCACATTCCTTAGCAAGAAATTATTTTGCGAGTATTTCAGCAAGTAGCTAATTGTTGTTTGACGTACATATCCTATATCCTAGGGACATAGCTCGTATGCTTGCAGATGATTATCAAAAGCGTGTGATGATCGTTGACACCTCGAATGAAATTGGTGGGGATGGGGATATACCTCATGCTGGAGTAGGTAACGCTCGGAGAATGCAAGTTCCGCATACCGATGTGCAACATAAGGTATTAAATGCAGTTACCTTTCTATGTAGTCAACAAAGTTAAAAAATGAAATTAGAACAACCCAGTCCCTTCAAAAGTGTGCATATGACTACAGATATGACGTGAGGAATTAAATAATTCTAGGTGAACTTCTTTTAGTAAACTATAAAGTAATAATTTGGATTATCGTCTAGTCAACCTATTCAAAATGTATGTTCATAGTGGGTCCAAAAATATGCTTGTTGCATTTTCACGTGTATTACCATCAGTGTTACAATTATCATTAATTAATTAATTAATTTTTTTGCTTTAGGGCTTTTTATTTTTTATGCCACTTAGATTGATGCAGTTACCTTTCTATGTAGTCAACAAAGTTAAAAAATGAAATTAGAACAACCCAGTCCCTTCAAAAGTGTGCATATGACTACAGATATGACGTGAGGAATTAAATAATTCTAGGTGAACTTTTAGTAAACTATAAAGTAATCATTTGGATTATCGTCTAGTCAACCTATTCAAAATGTATGTTCATAGTGGGTCCAAAAATATGCTTGTTGCATTTTCACTTGAATTACCATCAGTGTTACAATTATCATTAATTAATTAATTAATTTTTTTGCTTTAGGGCTTTTTATTTTTTATGCCACTTAGATTTTTATTTATTACAGTTTTACTCTTAAGATGCGATAAATTTTTGGTTGTTCAAATGAGTTCCCTGCTATTAGAATCATGTCTCTATAATGGAATAGTTTGTGGAAGGAAAATGAAGTCACACTGAGCTGATGACACAGTGTTTAAGAAAACTCAAGCAAGAAATTGTGTTGTGGAAGGATAAGGTGATGCAAAATGGTATATTAAACACAAGAGAAGAGAGAGAGAGTAGAGAGCAGAAGAGAAAGAGAAGAGGAGAGAGAAAAAGGCGGAAAAGGAGAGATTAGAGAAAAGAATTGGAGAAGGAAATTTCAGTAACTCAATAATCTATTCAAGAGTCTATGTAAATCAAATATCCCACTCTTGTTTATGCTCAACATTTCAAACAATAGATTTAAATTAACCAAACCATGAAAATGGAAAATTACCTAATTGTAACCCAATATCTATGGATAGGGAATAAAGAAAATAAATCAAAATAAATTCCAAAATAGTTCTTATTCTTTTGTCTTGGATGTGTCTATAGCAAGTTTTCCAAGAATATCCCTTGAATCTCCTCATAAGGATTACTAAATAATCTTTGCATTCATTTGTCTAGCAACAAGATGCTTTCAGGCTTGTAAGCGATATTTGTACTTATGTCTATTTTAACTTTCCTTTGTTGTGTACTCCAATATTCTGCATGCCTCATGAGTACATGTAAGGACATTTATATTTAAAAAATTGAATTTGGATAAAGAACATGTTATTAACGAGAAACTCTCATTTAAATGAATTTTCTTCAATTTAGTTTTTGTCAACAGATTAAACAGTGGTTTGTTATGATCTTTGATTTTTACCTATTTTATAGGTGCTGATAGAAGCAGTTGAAAATCATATGCCACAAGTAATTGTAATTGATGAAATTGGCACAAAACTTGAAGCAATGGCTGCAAGCACAATTGCACAACGTGGAATTCAGTTAGTAGCAACAGCTCATGGAGTAACCATAGAAAATTTAGTGATGAATCCAGCACTAGAGATGCTTGTTGGGGAAGTGCAGGTAATTTTTGATGAGTGACTAATGTGTTGGATAAGTTAAATAATGCCTTTTTTCTATTGATGCCAAATGGAATGCTGATCTTGATCTCACATGCAAAATCACAAATAAAATGGTTTACTTCTATGTGAATCAAGGCATATTGATGTACCCTTTTAAGGTGGAAATATGTCTTAATCAGGCTAAATGATGAGAGGATTTCCATAATGGAACCTCAAATTTTTAAATAGAAGGTTATGGATGAATTTTGTGTCTGGGAATTACGAATGGACACACTTTGCCCTAATGATTTGTCTGAAGGATCTAATAATTCCTTAAAAGCAATGAAATCTTGGTCAATCACATTACGTGCAATTTGTATTGTTAATAGGGAAATTTTCTGTTCACATTTCGGAATTTGTTCGATTTAGTTCTAAGATTAAATAGGTATTTCATTTGGTATTATACATATAAATATGTATATGCACGTGTGCGTGTGCATCTGTTATTATTCAATCAAATATGAATCATGAGAATCATAAAAAGTAGAAGCTAAGAGAATGTATAATCGAAAGATAAATGTTCCTCGCACCATAAATTTTCAGTCTATTGCCTCAGGGATTAGCTTTTGTCAAATTGTTACTTTTTTATCCTTTGCTAAACACTCACATTCTTGCAATTCTTTCTCAGAGTGTGACATTAGGGGATGAAGAGGCAAGTCGGAGGGGTGTCCAGAAAACAGTGTTGGAAAGGAAAGGACCATCAACTTTTAGCTGTGGAGTTGAGATAATTTCCAAGACTAAGTTGCGAGTTCATCGTAATTTAGATGCAACAGTAGATGCCATACTTTCAGGTTTTGTATTCCACCTACACAAAATAATTTTTCCGTTGCAATATTCATTTCCAATTTTTTAATTTACCATCCTGATGGATGTTGATATGACATTTGCTTCATTAATTAATTTCCTGTTACTTCTATCTTGAGAAGGTCGTTACCCAAAATTTGAGGTTCGAAAGATAAATCAGGGATCAGAAGATGAAACTGAACTAAGGCCTTTCATTTCTGATTCATCTGAGACGGTAGGTGAAAGTGTGGTTGAAGATGGCTTGGAATTGAATGATGGTCTACTTGACTATACAGAGTTTGGTTCAGAGGCAAATTGTTGTAAAGATGAGGACTCCCTCTGCATATTTCTTTACGGGGTGAGAACCACTATCACAAAGCAGACTGGCCTTGGTTCACTCTTTTCTGAGTTCCACCCAAACATGGCCATAGTATTCGTGGAGCTTTTTTTATCCCTTCTAGAATTAAATGTCAATTATTACTTCATGGTCATTAATTCTCCGAGTCAGCTAATTTTTATGCAGTTGGTACTAGTATGAACTTGGAAATAGATTGATTTTTCCACCAATGTTCTCTCAAATATTTGGGGTTCAAATGGAAGTAACAACCCCATCTGGTCCTGGAGACAAAGCAGATTGCAAAAAATAAAAAAATAATAAATAAATTAATAAATTAATAAATAAATAAATAAAAAATAACACCAGAACAAGAAATAAATTCTGGAATTGTACCTTATATAGGACCTTCTTTTTGGTTTGGTGGAGAATGAGAGAGGGTCCAAGGGAGATGGAGGTTCTTTTCCATGAGGCCATTGCCTTGTGAAAATTATAAGAATGTTGAGTTGTTTCTTCTTCTTCTTTTTCTCTTTCTTTTTCGTTGGGGGAGGAAGAACGTATAAGATCTTTCACGTATGTGTAGTTATAGATTGAATTGCATCTTGCTTCTTAGGTGTTTATCTTCTTCCTCTTGCATTCATAACACTCATGTTAATGGTTTATCTTAGTGAAGAAATTAAAAATTAAATTCTCATAATATCAATAAGCCTAGTGTCCCCTGAAAATGAGTTGAAAAAAATCCCATGATAACTGAATACTTTTCTTATGTGCTTTGTAGTAGTTGACAGTAATATGATCAATTTTCCTTTTTCATTTCTGTATTTATCTAATCCTGGTATAGCAAGTTTAAATGAACCTTTACATTCAAAACACAATATTTTGAAGCTTAGTGCTAAGTTTCATTTCTTAGGACTGTGACCTGGATAAAAACAGGGGGCTGACATAACATATGTTTCTATACTAGTTAACACCTTCCTCTAATTATGTTATCTGGGGAGTTTTCACAATCTCAAGGTCTAAAATGGATATAGTCTAATCCATTTGATGATTTACTTTCACTTGTCAGTGTGGTAAAAAATATCTGCTGTATCTTGCTTAGATGCTTTATGAAACCTGTAGCATATCGAACTTATACCATTGATTTGGTGTTGTAGATATCAGAGGCAAGTATGATACAAGGGATTAAACAGTTAAGCATTGATGATTCAGTTGAATTTACTGACAATATCAGTGAAGCAGATGTAATGCTTGCATTGCAGTCTAAGCTCAAGAAGAATTCTCGGCTTCAAGCTGCCGCAAGATCTCATGGCATTCCTATTTATGTCGCAAAGGTAAATTTGTCAATAGTAAATGTTGCTTTTCCATACTCATCTTCATCATACAATTAATACATTAAATAAAAATGATAATTGGTTCTTATCTTATCTTTACAGTTTTGTTTCCTACTTCTTTAGTTGTCATCTTCCTTCGTTTGTCATTTTTTTACTGGACATCCATTTTTCTTCCTTTTCCCCTTCCTTCTGCAGACAAACTCATTGGCACAGTTAACAAAAGCCATACAGGCTTTAATAACTGATTATGCCGACGGTTATGACTCCTTTGAAACTGAAGCTAAGGCAAATGAGACAGAAAAAATTGATGCCTTGGAGGTAATCCCAAAGTTCTCTCTCTTAAAGACACAAACATATTCATATACTCGTACATACGTTTTTTCTTGTTCACATCATGTTTTATTCACTGAATTCTTACTTATGGGCATCTTTAGTTAGTAAACTAATAAAAAGGCTAGCTATTGCAAAGTGGCTTCTTGCTGTTATCTCAATCGATTGATGATTGGAAAATAAGTATAGATTTATACGATAAAAGGTGTATCTTGGGTTCAATCTCCATGATGATACAATTTACTACATTATAAGGGTTTATCGAGTAAACTATGGTTTGTGCAGCCAATATTGCTTACTGCATAAATTTAATAACAGCGGCACACAAGCTACTGAGATTCTGATGAAGGTTCTTTGATGTTATTCAATAATCTAATGATTATATCAAGTGTAAGACATGATATCATATAAGGTATTTTAGTTGGGAATTTTCATATTTCACAAAAATGACGAGTGGATTTGAAATGCC